>NC_059503.1:16969696-17272727 GCF_914767665.1 Harmonia axyridis
CACGCATCTAATACATAGTCACTGTCAACGAAGGCCATTTTGAATTGAATCAGGTGCATTACTTGTATTATTCAAATTTATGCTCTTTTAGAAAAAGTGTGCAACATGTGGAGAAAGTCCTTTTTCTCACACGTGTGTTTGCGGCACTCGCCTTTCACGCTCATGCAACAAACTTCCACGGTCCTGAGAAAAGTTGGACTTTCCCCACTTGTTGCACAATATACTACTTCCTTTAACTGCTATGGAAAGTAGCGAATTCTTCATAGCTTACTCAATTTTAAAACTATGTATTCCTCATACTGTGAGGTACTGTGCTGCACTATACACTCGTGAAAAAAATTAGACTTTCCCCACTTGTTGCACAATGTACTAATTTGCTACAACTACACCAATTTGAAAAATATGTAATGAACTGATTCAAATAAAAATGGCCTTTGTTGATAGAGTACCTATGCATTTCTTGGGTTTCCTTAGAAAAGACTTCTCAAAAGCCCAATTTCCTTAGTTTATCAAGCGTGGTGTGGCCGTGAGAAATAATTTTTTCCACAGAAGGAGCAATATATAGGCTAGTTTTCATAGCAGTTATAGGAAGATTCATGGTAAAACCCAAATCTCATATATTTGGAATAATCCAAAATATTCGAAATACATAAAACAATAAAATGAAATAATGTAATCTCACATTTTATCATTTCAAAATTCCGAGATTCATATGTGATTGGGACGATTGAAAAACCTATTTCAAAAAATCGAAATCATCATTTTGATATTTAGGAATCACAAAACTCCTTCTACATTCTCTAGACACATATATTCTTGGCATAATTATTTTTGTGATAATAATAATAATAATAATAAGTTTATTCACCAAAAAAATGTTTTACATAGATAACAAAAGAACAGTTGAGATGTAAATAAACATTGAAATCCCACTAAAACTAAAGTTGCGCGTGGGTTTTGCACAGTTAAATTTACAGTATTTCTTATATATTATGTATATGATATCTACAATACTTGACATTTAACCTATTTTAGATACAACTACGAGAAAAAAAAATCTAACAACAAACAAAATTTTTAAATAATTTGTGGATTTACATAATCGAGTTGACATTTTATATATTGATCCATACGATAGAACAACAACATAAACATCGAAAAAAGTCTGTTAGTCGATCAGAGATCGAACTAGATCTCTATTCAAGTTAAGCACGTAGTTTTTTAATTTTTTTTTCAACATGTAACAAGAGTTTATATTTATTATATTTATTTTTTGTTCAGAGGGCAGAAAATTGAAAATTTTTGGAATGAGGTAAGATATATTTCGTTGTCCGATTTTTGTACTACTCAGAGATGTTTTTACGTGATGTTCTTTTTTTTGCCTAGTGAAATGTTCATGATCAATATTATTCAATAAATATTTGTTTTTGTGTATATGTGTAAGTATGTTATAAAGAAATGTTTGTCTTACATCGCATATTTTTGCTAGTGAAAAAAGTAAATTGCTAGGGAAGGTTGGTTCTTTTCCATACATAATTTTCAGAATTCGTTTCTGTATCGTTTCTAACTTTCTTAAGTGAGCAGCAGCAACCCCTCCCCAGCTCAATATGGCATATTGAATACGAGATTCCACCAGAGCAAAGTAAATGATTCTCAACTGGTGAATGTCAAGTAATTTACTCAAATATTTGAATTTAAACAGCATACTTCTTAAGGTTTTTGTAACGTTCTCAGTGTGAACGTCCCATCTCATATGACTATCTATTATTACACCCAAATATTTGATAGTATCCGTTCTGGAAACATTAATAATCAATTCGTTGTCCCGTATATCGAGGGTGTTGAAATTTGGTAAGTGATTTCTGTAAGCTGTAAAAAAAAAAAAATTATTTTTGTGATTAAACCATATCTTCAGAATTCAAGACTCAATTCCTTGTATCCCAATCTAAGCATCTAAATTAAAAAAACAAACATTTTTCGAACACTTCTGTGATAAGAAGGAAAATAATAAATGAAGCACTGTGTTAAGTTATGAGTTTTTTTATGCAATAAAAAAACCAAAGCTGAAATCGGTTTCAGAGAAATAGCCATAACAACCGATTCTCTCTTGTATACGCCCATGTAACAAATTTGTGGGTAGGCTGCTTGGAGCTTAGCATTCAGAATGAATATGAACTGTATAAATGGGCATTCGAAGTTAAATTAAAATGTCAAAGCCGTAAATGGCATTATTTATTGCCAGCTCTTCTGGAATTGCGTTCAATATCTTTGTTATATTGAACAGACCCCAAACTAGTTTTTCAGGTCAAGTTTGCGGGTGAATTTACATTTTCATAATTTGAATTACTTCCGAGTCTACCGAAGGTAGGGAAAGCATTGTGATCACTTTTGGAAAGGAAAAAATATTTGGCGAAATGCATTTCAGACCATCCTGAAGAACTTTGGTTTCGTATCTGTCAATCTGTATGTTCGCACATAAATATTCATAAATTTTGGTATGGACATTCAGTTTAGACCATATATGGTCCCATACAAGTTTCAACTTTTTCAAATGAAGGTTGAGCAGGCAAAACCGGAAATTCCATGTATTTCTTTATCGAGAATTCTACACTTTGGCTGAGTTTTGTGAATAATACCACTTTACTACTTTCGAAGGTTTGAAAGTATAACTTTTTTTTTTGATAATTTTAAACAAATATCTTTCCATTTGTAGTGAATTTTCCTGAACTATCCAAATCGTATACATCCTATATTCTTTTCGAGATTTAATAAAATTTTAATAAAAATTAGTTCTGCTTCCTGTTCTTTCCACTGGATAATAAATGAAAAACTCACTGTTAACTGCTGTATCTGATGCAGAACTTTTATTTTATGGTGAAACTTGAAGCCTGGAAATTCATAACTAACGTTTTTTTAATTCATCTCCAGCATTGCAGATCTCAAATCAGGATCAAATTTTACACTGGAAACTGATAACATCATCAGTTAAAAACTGATAATATCATCAGTTATCTTTCTCATGTTTGAATTTAGGTCCTGTATTTTGTAATTACCAATTTCACGCAGTGAGGTTGAACGGTCATTGCAATTTCATTCTTTTGATTATTTTCATCACGAACCTCCATAATCATGAACCTGAAACTGTGTTAATGCTTGTCGAGCATCAAACCTTATCTAATACAAAATTACTCCATGATTTTACTGTCCCAGTTCATTTCGAAGTCCGTAAAATTGTCAAAGGTTTCTATACGCTGTATTTCAACTCGTTCTTGATTCAGGATGGATGAATAGTGATTTGCATTGAAAGTTTCGATAACAGAAATATTTTAAATTATCTTTTACGTACCTGCATAGCTTCTATATACCGATATCGATCAGGTTTTGACATTTGAGACCACAGAGTACGCGGAACACAGAAATGTGTTCGATTGGTCACCGTTTTGCAACCGTTTATTTCGTAAGTTCATTTCGAAGGACAAAATTACATAATATCCGAATATAAATTCTTTTTGAGCAGACCTGATCTCAAGAAATGTGCGAAATTTTTACCAAAAGTGTTAAAACATTGAAGATGTTGTAACGATATAGTTTGAAGTCTGAATTTCTGGCCCTTCTCTAACTATTTCAATAAAAACTTATGACATATATCCTCAAATATCAATGGTCGTAAAAATTAAAACATCGTTGCAAGATTTCGCGCAGTTTCCGCAAATTGCCGACTTTAAATACGTACTGAAAGAAATATAACTTGGCAATGTCCCCAAGCTAGCAGAATCTACGATCTGACATAAACAAATGGCGTTTGACAATAATTGACATAGGCACACATATGTCGTTACTCCAACACAATAGGTGGTATGATATTGATTGATATTATGCTATAATGACATCAGAGAAAAAAAAGACCTATCTGTTGGCACGGTAGATTTGTAGCCATTTTTGATGGATGTGCAATAGATAGTTTTCTCTAATTCTGTGGTTATTCCGTTCATTCTTCCACATCTTGTAGAACAAAATCGTGCGAGAATATATCAGAAACGCACAGTTTTCATGGTTATTTTTCATTATTATATGTTGGTACTCCGAACTTTCCGCCACGGCTTTATCTGTCAATTCATCAATTTGCCTTAAAGAAATCAGTTCTGCCAACCAACATTTTTCAATGCAAAAATCACTAAATGATATTTATGGAGATATTTCATTAATTTCAACAACAAATGCAATTAATTAGAGAAAATAATGTATAATACTCGTTCAGAAGGCTCATTCTACCACTCGTTCATTCAAAAACTCGCCACTTCGTGGCTCGTTTTTGGATTTTGAACACGTGGAAGAATATCAATGCCTTCTGCACTTGTATTATAAATAACTATTATGTGCTAGATGAATCTACAGGCTAGGTAAATCTTCATATAAAGTATATCTACTCACAACAAACCAGTTATATATATTATACATGACATGACTATATGCAAGTTAGTAGGTATTCAACATCGAATATTTCCTACTTCATGAAATTATAATTTATTTAAGAACTATTCAAAAATGCTCTATCTAATTCAAATAACTCGACGATCGAAATACCCTCCTTGCATGGATTATATGACCTAATTTTTCCATCGACTACAATGAATATAAATTTGTTGAAACAATCCCTTTCGGGCCATCTTCAGATGATGAATTGGTTCTTCAAAGATCTCATCTCGGAATATTTCTGTAAATAACTCTGGATTATACTTCCAATTGAAGAAACGTCAGAGACGATGCTTCTCTTTTGTTCCCCCTTCAATTTATACAAGTTATTTTGTCAACGCCAACCCTTTCAATGCGAATTCCTTTGAATTTTAAGTTTCTCTTTCACTGCTGCAGAATGACGCTGATTACCTCTTGTCCTTTCAACTTTGTCTCGATTGTATACTTTACCTCGGATGGTAAATTTTATGGAACTCAACTTCCCTATCTGACAAATTAGGGTCTGTCACAGTTCCAAGATGACATTTGAAGATAATAATCCGGAATCATGTATTTTAGTCGACTGTCTAGGAAGAATTCTGAATTAATTAACATGAATTATGTCTGATCAGAATATGAACAATAATAATACTAAAGCATACAAATGTTTGGTATTACATCTTGAATTCCATTGGAAATATAATAATTCGGATACTGCATAATTTTTCCTTACTATTTGCAATTGTTTCCTCATTAATATCTAAAAAAATCATATCAAAGATGAAATTAGCAGATGCACTTCTTTGTGGGTTCGAATTATTGTGGTATTCTATAAAAAATTAATAAAATTGTGAATATGGTCACGAGAACACATAGCCATAAAGCTCACGAAGACAACGATTCTCCTCAAATTCTCCCTCTAAATGAATAGTTTCAAAAATAAGTTTCTCCAATTCTGTGGTTATTCCGTTCATTCTTCCACATCTTGTAGAACAAAATCGTGCGAGAATATATCAGAAACGCACAGTTTTCATGGTTATATTTTATTATTCTATGTTGGTACTCCGGACTTTCCGCCACGGCTTTATCTGTCAATTTATCAATTTGCCTTAAAGAAATCAGTTCTGCCAACCAACATTTTTCAATGCAAAAATCACTAAATTATATTTATGGAAATATTTCATTGATTTCAATAAAAATGCAATGAATTAGAGAAAATAATGTATAATACTCGTACAGAAGGCTCATTCTACCACTCGTTCATTCCAAAACTCGCCACTTCGTGGCTCGTTTTTGAATTTTGAACTCGGGGAAGAATACCAATGCCTTCTGCACTTGTATCATAAATAACTATTCTCTAATTCTGTGGTTATTCCGTTCATTCTTCCACATCTTGTAGAACAAAATCGTGCGAGAATATATCAGAAACGCACAGTTTTCATGGTTATATTTTATTATTCTATGTTGGCACTCCGAACTTTCCGCCACGGCTTTATCTGTCAATTCATCAATCTGCCTTAAAGAAATCAGTTCTGCCAACCAACATTTTTCAATGCAAAAATCACTAAATTATATTTATGGAAATATTTCATTGATTTCAATAAAAATGCAATGAATTAGAGAAAATAATTTATAATACTCGTACAGAAGGCTTATTCTACCACTCGTTCATTCCAAAACTCGCCACTTCGTTGCTCGTTTTTGAATTTTGAACTCGTGGAAGAATATCAATGCCTTCTGCACTTGTATTATAAATAACTATTATAATATGAAAACAAAGTGGTATATTCAAATAATATTTTTTCGACAATATATGTTCCTTGGAAGCCAGAAGACAGCAATTTTATTGATAAAACTATCAATTCATAAAAAACTGTACTTTTTCATAAAAAACTACCTGTAATCGAAATGTCAGGTAGGGACTCGAGTTGGAACTATACTCTATAACACGCTGTATATAATATACGTAATCCGGATGCGTGTTCCAATATACGCAGCGTTTTTCATGATAAATTACGTTTTAAAAATAATTATGAATATTTTCGTTCGATTCTTTCATCACATTATTCCCAGAACATACATTATTTGATTCGAGAAGTGATTACTATTTTATCCGAGTTATTTTTCATTGTAAATTTTATGCTCACGCTACCGTAGGTCCTTTAATTATGGACACGCAACCAGGTCAAAAATTGCTTTATCATAATGATATTGTTTGAAAAATTAGACCTGTCGTTCCAATTAAAAAGATTTTGATTACATGGGTTTTGTAATTCAGAGTGGGGCTCAGTTCTCGTTTTTATTAATTTTGTGAGCTTTCGTTCTTTGATGTATTTATTTTGTGATGGACACGTCGATAAGAAGATTGTTACATAAAAATTTAGGGAATTCAATCTAGCAAGAATTCATTTATCTTTTCACTCCGTTTCTTGACAATATTGGATATGATAAAATTAAATTCCAATTTGACAATTTCTGCTATTAGCTATTTGTATAATTGGGTTCTTCTTATAGACACCGCGCCCTCAGATATACATTGATTCGACAGAAATATTTATACAAATATATATAAAATCTAAAAATACTTGAATAATTCAAATAATCAATACAATATCGAAAGTTTCACTTAAGAGGCTAACTTTTGGCGTAACGTGTCGAGTACCTAAGTCTGATATAATTTTTTCATAGCAGAGACGATCAAAGTTGGATGGTGAAAGCACCTTGAAAAAATCTTTGATCATGTTGGATAGGTTGATCCACCTGTAGTTTTACATCGATAGAAGAATAACAAAATACCCACATTTGTAGCTTTGGTAGAACGATGACTAAAGTGTAGATTTCGACGATTTCCATAAAACTGTCGATATCTCGAAAAGTTAGACACTTTTACTAAAATCAAATGTGGATATTCTGGTCGGGCATTACCTATAAGCTAACAGCATGCGCTGGGTTGACGTCGGTTTAAGGGATACCCTGTATATATATATTTTTTTTGTTTTTATATTGTATCATAGCCATGGAAGAATATATATCAGAATAGAAAACAAATTTATCTCGTTCATTTCATCATATATGTAGAATGATGCAGTAACACACAATAAAGCTCAATTTTTCGATGAGATCATTTCGCTACCATGAAAAATCACTGGATATAATCACCTTCAAAAATCAATTATTCAGTAGTTAATTTCATTGCTTAATTCTGATACAGCTTGAAGGATCTTTTTGTATTAACCTAAAAATTATCGTATTATTCCCATTAAACGGAACGTAATAAATATTGTATTTCCAATTTCTATTCCACAACTGTTCGAATATGTAATCCGCATTTTTTCACAACCAACGGAAGTCAGTAAAGGAAAACGTGGGATTAACGCAGTCTGAAATACTGCAACGAATTCAAGGTGTTGCTATTAAGTGGAAAACGTGCTGGGACTGAAAATAAGGGCCTCGGAATCCTGCGTAACAAGCATGCAATGCGTTCCTGCAAATTATACTCTCATTGAATACTGGAAAGACTCTTAATGGAAGGTGTTGTTGGATTTACAAAAATTCTTAACTACTTGTTGGCAAATTCCGTATGTAATTATATGGCGGGTATATAAAAAGTAATTGTGTGCTAATAGGATCGGTACTGGCACTCAAATGATGAGTCTGGAATGGAGAAAAATATTTTCTATACAAGCGTGCACTTTTCTATTCAATTTGACATTTTTTGAAAATAAAAATATCATTCCTTATATCAAATAGCTAATTAATCGAATAAATGATATACCCTGTAAGTTCCGAAATGTATGTACCTGAATATGAAGGTTTCAACAGAATCTGTGAAATTTTCAATATTTCATTTTTCGAACATAATTAAGAAAAAACTAGATAACGACTCCAATCTATCACCGTTGCAATTGGGGTTCCAGTGCAAAGAAAAGAATTCAGACAGTTGTCATACATTTCTCGAAATCCTCAATTTTCCCGTCTGCAGCGAAATTCTCTTCTGACAAATTACTTCATTGAATTTTTCCGCGAAACAATAAAAGAATTCACCACTCACATTACTTCCGTTGAAAACTAACTTTTAGCGAGAAAATAAATAAAAACGTACGTCGAGTGGGAAGATTCATCAGGGTTTCGCTGTGAAGCACAATATTGGAGTTTCTGGTTCCAACCAACTCCAGGGAATTGTGGTATATTCTCGCGCTTCTATATCAGCATTTGTCTGCTCAGGAACTAACCGAATGTGGTAGATAGTATCGCATGTTGAATAGGATGTCCTTTCAAACTTTTGTCCACAAGTTTATCAAGGAGTTGCTGGTGGAAACTAGAACGTATGGATGTAAATTTCTAGGTAACAACTCATGGTGAGTGGGGACCAGTAAACAGATATTTGGAAGATAACACAGGCAAATTGACATTTTAGTGATCTCGATTTTTCAATTGTTTCTTGTTGATTTTTCGGTGCAGAATACGAAGTAGCCTTAAAATTTTGTATATATTACTGACATCTATTGCAAAACGGCGGAAGCAAAGTTGTATACCTTATATTTGTCGAGATACCCTACATTTAGCATTTTTCATTTTCAACTTGTGTTATTTCCTACTTTAAAATTTTTTATAGTATTGCAGTCAAAATTCACATTTATTTGTCATTAATAACTTGAAAATTTCCTTTCATATAACTGTGAAATCCTTTTTTTTATACTTTAAATCGTCAAAAAATATTATATATATATATATATATATATATATATATATAAAAATATATTCTTTTTTGTGAATGAAGGCACAGATCCTTATCTTTTGACGATAACATGTAATATCAATACCTTTTTTTTTATTTTCTTTCAATCTGGATGCAAGTATTTCAACAAAGAGGATTTCAATCTGAAGGGCTCTTCTGTCAGTCTTATAGCAAAAAAAATCAGGTCCCTGCTCGAGCGCCAATTTGTGACGGCGACTTTCTCCGGATCGTAGATTGTATATTCTTTCACTTCAATATTTCCTAGGGCGCTAATTGCGATAGGTTTTATAAGGTCGCAATTTCTTACGTCGCTCCCTATTATTGACACTGGGTAGCTTTCAAACAGTTGGAAAATCTGAGGTAAGAGCGATTTATAGCGCAATGTTCAACACTATCTTTATATCCGAAATGTGTTGCCCAAAATTTATCTTGATATTCAAAATGAGAGTCGAAATGAGATTAAGATACGAGCTTGAGAAATTTGTCATAAAATTATAAGGCAATTGTCAATGCCCGTTAGATATTCGTCGAGAAATTTTTAGAAAAAAAATTCATGGCTTGAAATCATAATTCTACATCTGAAGGCAAATTCTCAACCTGTTTTCGTAGAAATATCGAGTATGCGTTTTCTGGTTCTAATAATTCCATCAGTTTTTGATTTAACACGAGGCATGAAATTATAATTTTAAAACTACTCTGAAAATCACGAAACTATTGGGTCATTTTTCATTTTTTCGGCCATATTTACGGATCGTCTAGTCGGATTAACGAATTCAATTTCGTCCTTCAAGATCCGAACCTACCCCGATCGAGTTTTTAGGTCATTTCATTCAAAATTTATCGTACTTACGGATGAACAGAATTGTATTCAACGACGGATTTGTCATCAGTGAGTCAAACCTTATCATTTGAGACCATTCCTGGCTCATAATTCCGAAATTACCAACATTCGGATAAAATGAAAAAGCAATCTATTCATGGACACAAGCACACGAAATTGAGATGCAAAGAACTTTTAGAGGCACCAAATTGATCTGTCCTCAAACGAAATCTCAAGAATCATCTTAACATTCAAACTACCGACTTACGTTTTTTTTTGGAGACGTTATTATGTTGTTTCACCCAAATTGAGTGATGAGATTCCTCCCACGATCAAACTCAGTAAAGTATTCGTGAAGTTTCACTTGGAGAATCTTTTGTTTCGATTTCTCTGAAAAAGCGCCTGAGAATAATTCTACCGAAGCACGTTTCGCATAAAGAGTGTTGGCGAGATGTATAGAAGGTTGGTTTCTGTCTGATGAGATTCGGTGAACTGTAAGGGACCGGACGGTAACTGGAAACACAGAGGAATTGATTAAGTTCTGGATATCTTGTGAGAGGTTTATACACTATTCGGTATTTAATTGGTATTGACATTTTCTTGATGACTTAGTACCTAAATTCCATTTGAATGTTAGTATCTTCTATAAAAATTCCACAAGCCATCAATTTATGATGAATAGCCAGAAACGCGTTGAGACAGATTTACAAGGTGCGGATGCACAGTGTAAAACTTGGATGTAATTTCTTTTTTGAAGTAAAAACTTCTTCTGGTGCTCCTCGAAACTGAACTGCTTGTTCATATATTTCGAATTCTGTCGAAATAAGTTTTATGTGTGTTGAATTCATATTTCACTGGCACAAAATTGTTATTCCCTTTGAGAACATGGACTCACAATAACCTTCAGTACTTCCAGACTCAACAAGAAGAAATTACATCGGATTATTACACTACACTTCACATACTTACAGACTTACACTAACTATGTCATTTTTCGATAGACCGGATAACAGAAAAGATCGATTTCTCTGTCAGTGGAAATATTGTTTTTCCTTTTTTCTCAGCCGTTGGAAAAAGTGTTGCTATAAAAAAATTAATACTCAAAACATTGAAGTAGAAGCATTGAGACGTTTTTTTTATTCAAGTAGAAAAATATTCAGTCAGGATTCTGAAAATTGAAATCATGAAGTAGGTAATGTACGAGTAGGAGTCTGTTCAGGTGCTTCTATTAAAATTCAATGGGATCATTTGTTTTGTTGGTTCTCGGAAATTCAATCACATTCAATATTTCACCAGCATTTTCATTTCGTAAGGATTACTCAATGTAACCTTCTGCTACACTGATTGACATCCAACACCTGTGTCGTTTTAAAAACTCAATATTAGCTCTGCTAGCTATAAGTAGGGTAATAGAAGAATGACCTATTTTATCCCTTCCAATTATGTGTTCTCACTATCAGGAATTCTGATCAAAATAACATTTCTCATGTACATGTCATTTAATCTAAAATTGAGACTTCAACAAAGAATGACGCGACCACTTTGAGAATGATTTCCTTCCTTTCTTTCAAGCCTTTGTGTTCAAATACGATAAGAGCACATTTTGACATACTTTGACAACAGTCAGTGGCAATTATGGTATTGGCCAAAATTCACGATACTACGAATGTGAAGAATTCTGGCAAATTCTGGTGATCCCAATATTTGAGACACATAATTCTCGACTGGAAATGATTCGAAACTTGTTGAAAGTTGATGCCGCCTTGATGAAATCGGAATAGGGTGTATTCATTCAGCAAAGGAAAACTGAATTACCGACTTCCAGCAAGTTGATATTCATTCATAGCCTACCCCGATTGAATCTTCAAGATTCAACATGCCCGGTTTGTTTCACAGCACAGAATTTAATGAGATGTTCATTTCCAGAGTATTTGCTCGAAAAGGGATGTTTCACGAAAATCACAGATTAATTAACCGTCCTATTTCATGTAGGTAGGACATAAAATCGGCTCGCCTAAGTCTATACATTAGACCAATTAGGTACATACCACCGGTTCCTTGTATGGCTTACATTTATTCGACATGTTTCTTTGAGAGATTCTGTCTAGGTACTCAAACGCGACTCAATTCCTCTCGAGATACATCTCGTCATTCTAAGCCGATTGACTGTGAAGCTTTGGGTTTACTGATATCAGTTAGTTACTTATTTCATTCCGAAAGCTACTAATGAGCAGATGTAAGGATTATAATGACTGCTTCAAGATTCTGGAAATGCATGAAATTGAACAACAAATGTTGAGAAAATTTAGTTTGCAAATAAACACTTTATGAAGACTTCCTAATTCATATCCCCTATGTTGATATTCTATTGAGATAGAGCAATATAAAATCAACTTCAAACAACAGTGCATGTGTAGATGTAATCTCAGTATTAGCAGAGGAAATGTAAACGGGGCATCATACATTTCAACGTATAGTACAAGAGTACAGATAATCGTCTTCTTCTTCTTCAGCCCTCTTTCATCCAGTGTCGGACATAGGCCTCTTCCAGTTTGTTCCATGCTTATCTGTCTTTTGCTGTTCTCATCCATTGCTTGCCGGATACATCGACTATGTCGTCTATCCTTCTTTTTCTTGGTCTTCCTATGCTTCTTTTTGTCTCTCGAAGGCCTCCCAGATCGAGGTCTCTCAGATAATAACCTCAGCAAAAACTCTGTCTCCCCGTATAGGTTGACTGGTTTGTGTATACGTTTACAGAATAAGCTGAAATATTTATATTGAAGGAGTTGCCCTTCATCCAAAACAAAATCTTCTCCATCCTTTCTCATCACTAATAGTTGACGACTTTATAATTAAATCCTAAAACTAAATTACTAAATATTAGTTTCCATTATATTGGTTTGAAGTTAGCGTCCCATTCTAACAAAGAATCTGAAACTGAATGTAAGCTTGGAAAAAACCATGAAATTCATAAATTGGACAAGTATTCACCAAGATGTCAAAGGTTTCTTCTACATCACACTCACATATTGGGCTATCAACAGAATGCCATTTGAAGAGCATACTATTACAACGACCATGACCAGTCGTAAATCGATTCAAAATAGGTACACCAAATTTTCCTAAAAATTTTCTCTGAAGGATCAACGATAAGACTTTTGTTGAAGACATACATACAAGAACTCCATTCCCTTGTCACTTTCATTTGATTGAAGGTTTGCGTGACGTTAATCTGGCAGTTCTAGAATCTGAGAGGTAAGAATTGGAAATAAGTTCGAGGAGAAATGAAATTTTTCCCAAGATTTCTTGGCTGCAACCTATTTACGAATATGAGGCGAAAGTATACGTGATAGCACTGGTAACCAATCTAAAGGTGTAGATGTAATAGTTCCACTGATAATTCTCATAGGAACGTTGAGCTGTGGACCAATCGAGGGATCAATTTTATGAACAAAATCACTTGAATAGAAATACTCTGTAAATGGGCGTAGAACAATGTTTCCTTGTTTTTTTTTGCATGTTGAAATTTTTATATGAGCGCTCACGTAGTAAATCGAATCTGCGAATCATATTTCGTAAATATTGGACCAGTGAAAACATCGAGATGTAAGTGTTTCCCGGAAATTTCACGAGCGCTCAAAAAAAAATAGCACTCTATGCCAGAATGGGACGAGTAGACCCCAGGTTCAGAAAATTTCATTTTTGTGCTGCAAATTGGGTTGGCAAAGAGTAATTTCATATTTCGCTTGCTTTTTTTCAAGTATATCTCGTTTATAATTTGTAACATCGCATCAATCGATACGGCATGTAAAGGTGTGAGTGTATATCTACTACAAACGATTCTTTGATAGTATTGCGCTTCATCGGTTCAGCCGTGGACTATCGTGCGTCACATATGGAGGTCTCAAAGGAAGAAATTCAGCATATTCACTTCGAAAGCTACAAAAAAAATTGCGATACATACGCGGTCAATATTCCTACAGTTCGTATTGCAAAACAGTAAGGTGAATGATACTTAACGCTTTGGCAGGCCTGTCGTCGAAAATGTCACAGTGAATATCGATATAGACCATCATGTTAACTGTAGAAGCAACGCCTAGGAGCTAAACATCGATTATAAAACTGTTTTGAACCATTAGCAGAGGGCTGGATTAAAAGCAAGTGGTGACTGCAGATGAAAATTTGGTCACTATTGACGTTAAGAAAGGTGCTGCTTTGTTTTTGGTGGGATTGATGAGGAATAAAATATTTTTGTGCCCTCTCCTACTCGATCCTTTGAAGCTGGCGATTGAACAGAACTGTACAGTGGCCAGCATTTTTGATTAGGGAAGGAATCGTGTTTCATCAGAACAACGTTGGACTCACACATATTTGATCACACACCAGAAACACCGCGAACTCTGATAGAAGGTTCTTACTCGTCCACTTTGTAGTACGGAACTAGCATCTATTGACTGCAAACTGACCAACGTACTTGGGGAGTTCAAATTAGGCTTCGGCAAAATTGGTGGAGTTTTTTGTCAATTGAGACAAGGTATTTTAGGAGAGAGGCATTATGAAGTTGGATTCTTGATGTTGAATTCAAGTTATCGAACAGATCGACGCAGCATATTTGACCTAAATTGGATAATTGCAACACTTTTAATAAAGCATTGAAAGGAAGCGAAAAATAGGGAATTAGTTTTGCTGAAAATTCTTTAACGGCTATTAATAATTCAAGCCACATGTTTGAACCAATTTCAATCCAAAAAGCGAAAAAAGAAAGAATTAATGAAAGTTACGGCTCTCAAATAGATTTACTTATTGCAAGATTTGAAAAGAAGATCTGAGAAACTTGAACATGTGCAGTACCTTTTATCAGTGAGTTTAAATGCTCATTTGGAAAGAGTGGATAGCATTACGTAATGATTCCAAGGTTACTTGCTTTTATTTCCCACTAACTGTATTTTTCGTGATTGATTGTATTTGTTTATACATATTTTCCGCTGTTCAGTTGTCAGTCAAAAAAAAGATTGCCTCTGTATGATAGATCCCCGATGCAGAACAAAAACACGTTGTTCGATATATTTGTTGAACAACGTGTTCTGCGTGAAAAAATAGCATGTTCATAGAACGAAACGAAACCACTAATGAAAACCTGCAATGAAAATGAAATGAAACTGAATGAATTCTTCATTCAGTTGTGATATGCCCATGGAAAACGTCGAAATGTATTAAGTGGAAAATAAACATCCAAACGTATCGATTGCAAATAAAATTCATTGTGACAGTTTATTTGTCGATATGAATTATATTGTCCACCTATTTTGAACTTTTATTCTGGACTAAACGAAAAATAGGACCTTTATATACCCGCCTGGAAAAAACATTTATGGTTGAAACTTTCATTTCACTGAAGGTTTATGGAAGGTTTCAATCACCCATCTACCTGAAAATCATTAATTTCAGATATATATCAAAGTCAGAAATATTCAATTACACCACTTACGACTATTCCTGAATTTCTAAATAGTTTACCAGATGGGTATAACTGCCAGCTTATGGCGTATCATAATAATGAATACACATATTGTTATTTCTATCGAAACTTATTGACTTTTATAGGTTTCCATAAACCCAATGCGCAGAGCTAAAGATGACAAAATAATGATGGTTTGGATAAGTAATAAGAAGTTTTAATTGTGACATTTTATTATGCCAGAAACCTTTGTGGGAGATTACTAAAAAATTCTCTGAAAGTTTCATGGCAATCGAATGTAGTAATCTATAAAGGACAAATAGACACATTTTTATAAATATATATGAGCCAACTCATCTGAATTATAGAGTAAACTGTCCAACTATACATGACATCATATATAATGCTGGCAGGCCGGTATCTCTGGATGTAATATCAAAATGTTAGAATAGTTATTTATAATACAAGTGCAGAAGGCATTGATATTCTTCCACGAGTTCAAAATTCAAAAACGAGCCACGAAGTGGCGAGTTTTGGAATGAACGAGTGGTAGAATGAGCCTTCTGTACGAGTATTATACATTATTTTCTCTAATTCATTGCATTTTCATTGAAATTAATGAAATATTTCCAAAAATATAATTTAGTGATTTTTGCATTGAAAAATGTTGGTTGGCAGAACTGATTTCTTTAAGGCAATTTGATGAATTGACAGATAAAGCCGTAGCGGAATGTTCGGAGTGCCAACATAGAATAATAAAATATAACCATGAAAACTGTGCGTTTCTGATATATTCTCGCACGATTTTGTTCTACAAGATGTGGAAGAATGAACGGAATAACCACAGAATTAGAGAAAAGTTATTTATAATACAAGTGCAAAAGGCATTGAATTTATTCCAAGAGTTCAAAATTCAGAAACGAGCCACGAAGTGGCGAGTTTTTGAACGAACGAGTGTTGGAATGAGCCTTCTCTACGAGTATAATATATTATATTCTTTGATTTTCTGGAATTCTATTGAAATTAATGGAATATTTCCATGAATATCGTTTAGTGATTTCTGCATCGAAAATTGTGAGTTGGCAGAACTGTTTTCTATTACAAAATTGACAGATAAACCCGTGCTAGAAGAATCCCGACTACCAAAATATAATAATGAAATATAATCATAAAATCTGTGCGAATCTGCGATATTCTCGATTTTGTTCTACAAGGTGTGGCAAAATGAACTGCTCATTCATAGAATTTGATAATGAAATATATGAAGAAGCCGAAAGTCAAACAAAGAGCGACTCTATTCCCTTCCACAAAGAGTGAAAGTCCGAGTTATAAACAAGAGGAAACTTCTGCAAATTTCATCTCTGTTAGCATTACTCTAGTAGTATAGTTTCATTAGCCTTTTAACCACGAGAGCTTTTTGTATCGAGACATATCTTTGCTAATATCGTATGAGAGTTATAATTTTGATTCGGTAAAATGTGGAAAAGTACCAAACTTCGAAAATAACAATGTTCTCATTCTCATTCATAGAGAGAGACCTTCCAAAACTTATCTCCAGAGAAGGATACATACGAGGACGATATTTTATAAATAATTGTCCAAATGCTCACAACGAATGGCAAGGAAATGGATAATTAACTGTAATAGAATCCCTTGCTCAGCCTCGACTGGACCATTAGATATTAGCACCTACATGTGGCAGCTAACCTCATATCTTACAATTTACTGTAGAGCCAAGGGGTCGAAGTGAACTCATTAGTGTTCTATACGTGACGAAACTAATACTGAATTTCCATGTTCCATTTCGAAATAGCTGTATGTGATACTTTACACTGCTTGAACATGATTTAACGAAAGAAAAAAACTTGCAAGTTTACTACATTTCCTGGTATTTCATATGGTTATCATTTCAGTAATCTGGAGGTATTGTTCACGTTGGTTTAAAATATTTCTCTATCTAGTATTAAACATGTCACATACAGTTTCATTTCAGTATATTGTCTGAACTTCTAATGTGAAAACGTTTTACGAATGCAAGTTCCCAACCTCAATCTCATCTTGGGCAACAGTTTCGTTTGAGTTGTTATGTTATGATCAATAAAACCATCGTTTCAATGACTTCGTTGCAGATGTTGCGCAATAACAAAACACATTATTTAACATCTTAAAAATGAAAATCTGGAAGCAAAAGACAAGCAATAATGATAATGAATATCATTGAAAAAGATTTGAACTTGAGTTAATTTTAATTCACCATAGCTAAAATTACAGCTTTAACTATACATATTGAAATAAATGAAATCGAATCGAACACATTCAATGACTGAATATGAAATATTTGTACTTTTTTCTCCATATTATTGTTTTACTTCTCGTGTAATTCAGTCATTTGTCTAACGCAAACTATACCTTGTATTAGGTACGTATTGATATTTCGTTCAGTTGAACTTCTTATGTAATATTCGTAGCTACAAATTATTTACACATATGAATAAATCGTGTATCCCTATTTAAAAATAATTAGCATGGTGCGTGTTGGAAAAGTTCATATTGCTCCTCATTATTAATTATATACGAATCCATGACCTATTACTTCCTGATAGTTTTATTACTTTTATGACAGAGAACCCTTTTTCTAGAGATCACAACATATATCTTGTTTTAGTTCAAATATCCAGATTTCTTCCAATAAACAGGCAGCATTTCATGCACATCTACGATCGTATAAGTCACTGTAATAGCTGTTGTTTCTTTCTTTATGTACCATTAAAAATATCTGCTGTTGCTCGAAGGGCCTGATGTGAACTCTCATAAAATCCTGAAATAAATTATTTCCGTAGAACATTGAATTTCCATTTTACTTCATTGTCGTTATAAATTTAAACTATATGGAGTATTAATGTCTTACATTACATATACTAGGCCTCGTAAACATGAAAATGACTTTATATTCTGATATACTATAAAACTTATGTAGCTTTCCTTCATCAGGAAGTAGTTGATTAGGTGTATTTTGTATCATATTTTGAATACTGCCGTCATTTTCCAATTAATAACCCAATAACAACAAATCTGATATAAATTTTTTTGTTGCAGGTAAAGAAAAAACTATAATCTAGCCCTAGGTAGGTAAGTCACGTCTTAAATCAAATAATCTCAAATCACTTTTCAATTAGATTGAATGGTGAATCAATCAACGAAGTATTTATCCATAACCAGAACCCTAGCAAATCCAAGAAAAATATGGAAAAAATATAACTCAATATTTTCGTGACCACAAAACCGACAATATCAAGAATTTGGTTGTTTATATGTTATAATGATTTCGATCTCCGTTCAAGATTTCAAGCTGATCACGTTATCCAAATCATAGAAAATATGTCATAAGAAATTCAACAAGATTATTGAAAAAGACGCCCAATATTTCCGTAATTCGATGGTGTTGGGATTTTGTATGTTCATTGAGGAGAACCATTCCAATCTTCGTTCAATATTTCATTTGGATAGCATGAAAATTAAAAAAAATATCAAACAATAAAGAACTGATGTTTTATTGGGAATAGCTCCGGCCATTCAAAATTTTGCTGGTATATGAAGAGCAATTGTAAGCTCAGAACCATTAGAAAATTCGAGTAGAATACTGGAAAAGAAACACTCGAATTTTCCGCTCAAAAACTTCTGACTTATTTTTGTTACAATTATTCAAATAGTTTTCATTCGTCACTGCCAATTTCAAATCTTTCAATATTTATTATCAGTTTCTCAAAATCTTACATGAGCGAATAATCGAAACAATTCTCGAGCGTCCAATAGAAGGAAAAATCTGCGGAGTTACCAATGTCCCATCTATCTGGAATGTCAAGACAAAATATCTCCTCGAAATATTCACCTCATATCTGATTTTCCGAGAAAGCATCAATGCAGTTCCATTTACAATAATTCCATTGTTACAACGGGAAGATGTTATTACAATAGGAGATACAAACTGTCAGAACTCGGGAATCGTTATCTGGAAATAAGAAAAATATCTCTTCCGCAAGGAAATACTGAATGACAGTTTCCATCATTGTTCGAATTGATTCGATAGGATCGCTACAAAGTTTGACCTTCGAGTTACGAAAAGTTTTCAGTAATTGGCTTCCACTGTCAATGCAAGATTTTTCTGCCTACTTCGATGCCGTCGGCTATTTTGATCAATCCACCTCTTCACTACGATAAAATGAGTTTTACAAATCGTTTTTTGTTGGGGTTGTCATAATCATTTCTATGTTCGTTTTAAGAAACACCACATACCTACTTCGGATTGAAAGCGTCGTGTTGATCATTCTAAAGGTGACTTCACATAACGAGATAGACATGGTTAGAACTATTTACGGAGCACTACAGGTATATGGAGAACTGTTTGAAATACATGGTGTCTCAAATTTCGAAAAAGTTGCATTATTTAGGGATAAGTGTGTTGGTATGTGCAGATCGGAAATATCTCCAATGGTTTTCGAGATATCTCGGAAAAACTAAAAATCGAAATTATTTTTCTGTAACTCATTTGTTTCTGGATATAACTTCACGAAATTCGGTTTGTAGCCATTATCCAATATAGAGATTCTAATAATGCCGTCAAATTTTTTTCTGTTTTCTATTGTTCTAGGGACGTCATATTGGTTCTCCTTTTGAGGTCATAGAGAAAAATATAACGAATTCAACAATGTATCACACTCTACAAAAATATCGAGTCTAGTTATGCAAATTTGAACTTCCTTCTTATTTTTTTGTTTAAGTAGTAGGCTGGTACTCGAGCTGCGCTCTCGTGATAATTCGCGAACTACGTCTCGTGACTCGGAGTATAATGGAATATTGTCTATGCTCTTGTGATATTTGAACTGATTATATGACTCATGTTTTGATGAATCAATAGAATCCGTAAATTTCCCATAGTTACAGCTTCTTGATGAATGGATAAACCCTTGATGACGTGGTATAATCGTTTTGGTGTTTCGCCTCCTGTCATATTGATGGGAAAATTTTCATAAATTGAAATTATTCCCTATACACTGTGTCCGTGAAGTATGGAACAAATTCATTTTTAGCTAAACAGACCATTTTAACAAATAATCCTGAAAGACGTCGATTTTTTATTTTAATTTACCGTAATTTAAAATAAAAATCTAATAAACAGGGTGAATTACTTTCGAGTAATGACGTCACCGTAATTTTTTTAAATGGAACACCCCATTTTGTCTCAATTTTCGGATTATTCTAGCTGAGCTGATTCCAAAAATGCATCACATGTTGATTCCGAACCGGCGTGAACTTGGCAGCCACTTTTCAGCAGCCGAATTCATTCCAGCAGCCAAACGACCAGTGGCGTCGGTAGAATTCAAAACTAACGAATCTATCTGTTTTTGGGGTGCAACGCAAGAATTTGCTTTTTGAGTTTACTTGAACGACTTCAGTCAAGTTTTTATGACATTATGACACAAAATAATATTATAGATGAACTTGAATTATGCTGATCAATGAAACGATGGGGTATATACAAGTCTTTTCACGAATGAAACCTTGAAAACGTTAAGCCAGGTTGATATTTGGAATACTCACTCTTCAATAGGAACAGAATAACATATCCGAAGCACATTGATTTGCAGGCCGTCTAAGGGGTAGTTTACATTTGTGAATTTTTCGAAATTTTCAAAAATGACCCTGACAAAAATGTTAAGCCAAGTTCATATTTGGTATTATTACTCCTAAATAGCTAAAGAATAACATATCCGAAGGATTTTGATTTGCAGGCCATCTAAGGGGTAGTTTACACTTGTGAATTTTTCGAAATTTTCGAGAATGACCCTGTCAAAAATGCTTAGCCAAGTTGATATTTGGTATTATTGCTCTTAAATAGCTACAGAATAGCATATCCGAAGCACATTGATTTGCAGGCCGTCTAAGGGGTAGTTTACACTAGTGAATTTTTCGAAATTTCCAAAATTGACCCTGTCAAAAATGTTTAGCCAAGTTCATATTTGGTATTATTACTCCTGAATAGCTAAAGAATGACATATCCGAAGGATTTTTATTTGCAAGCCGTCTAAGGGGTAGTTTATATTTGTGAATTTTTCAAAATTTTCGAAAATGACCCTGTCAAAAATGTTTAGCCAAGTTCATATTTGGTATTATTACTCCTATATAGCTACAGAATAACATATCCGAGGGATTTTTATTTACAGGCCGTCTAAGGGGTAGTTTACACTTGTGAATTTTTCGAAATTTTCAAAATTGACCATGTAATGAATGTTTAGCCAAGTTCATATTTGGTATTATTACTCCTAAATAGCTAAAGAATAACATATCCGGAGGATTTTGATTTGCAGGCCGTCTAAGGGGTAGTTTACACTTGTGAATTTTTGGAAATTTCCAAAATTGACCCTGTCAAAAATGTTTAGCCAAGTTCATATTTGGTATTATTACTCCTAAATAGCTAAAAAATAACATATCCGAAGGATTTTTATTTGCAGGCCGTCTAAGGGGTAGTTTATACTTGTGAATTTTTCAAAATTTTCAAAAATGACCCTGTCAAAAATGTTCTGCCAAGTTCATATTTGGTATTATTACTCCTATATAGCTTAAGAATAACACATCCGAAGGATTTTTATTTGCAGGCCGTCTAAGGGGTAGTTTACAATTGTGAATTTTTCGAAATTTTCAAAAATGACCCTGTCAAAAATGTTTAGCCAAGTTCATATTTGGTATTATTACTCCTAAATAGCTGAAAAATGACATATCCGAAGGATTTTTATTTTCAGGCCGTCTAAGGGGTAGTTTACACTTGTGAATTTTTCGAAATTTTTGAGAATCACCCTGTCAGAAATATTTAGCCATGATGATATTTTGTTGTGTCACCCTTATGTTAATCTCATATGAAATATAGATTCAAGTTAAATAAACCCAAATAAGACTTTACAAGTTGCACAAAAATGAGCCACAATAGCCCGCAATTATGGGGTGGGAAGACTGTCGACAATCCACAAGTGCAAACTACCTCTTAGACGGCCTGCAAATCAATATGCCTCGGATATGTTATTCTCTAGCTGTTGAAGAATAACTTTGCTCAATATCAACTTGGCTGAACATTTTTGAGAGGGTAATTCTCTAAAATTTCGAAAAATTCACTGGTGTAAACTACCCCTTAGACGGCCTGCAAATCAATGTGCTTCGGATATGTTATTCTTCAGCTATTAAGGAGTAATAATACCAAATATGAACTTGGCTAAACATTTTTGACAGGGTCAATTTTGGAAATTTCGAAAAATTCACAAGTGTAAACTACCCCTTAGACGGCCTGCAAATCAATGTGCTTCGGAAATGTTATTCTTTAGCTATTAAGGAGTAATAATACCAAATATGAACTTGGCTAAACATTTTTGACAGGGTCATTTCTGAAAATTTTGAAAAATTCACAAGTATAAACTATCCCTTAGACGGCCTGCAAATAAAAATCCTTCGGATATGTCATTCTTTAGCTATTTAGGAGTAATAATACCAAATATGAACTTGGCTTAACATTTTTGACAGGGTCAATTTTGGAAATTTCGAAAAATTCACAATTGTAAACTACCCCTTAGACGGCCTGCAAATCAAAATTCTTCGGATATGATATTCTTTAGCTATTTAGGAGTAATAATACCAAATATGAACTTGGCTAAACATTTTTGACAGGGTCATTTTTGAAAATTTCGAAAAATTCACAAGTGTAAACTACCCCTTAGACGGCCTGCAAATAGAAATCCTTCGGATATGTTATTCTTTAGCTATTTAGGAGTAATAATACCAAATATGAACTTGGCTAAACAGTTTTGACAGGGTCATTTTTGAAAATTTTGAAAAATTCACAAGTATAAACTACCCCTTAGACGGCCTGCAAATAAAAATCCTTCGGATATGTCATTCTTTTGCTATTTGGGAGTAATAATACCAAATATAAACTTGGCTTAACATTTTTGACAGGGTCAATTTTGGAAATTTCGAAAAATTCACAAGTGTAAACTACCCCTTAGACGGCCTGCAAATAGAAATCCTTCGGATATGTTATTGTTTAGCTATTTAGGAGTAATAATACCAAATATGAACTTGGCTAAACATTTTTGACAGGGTCATTTTTGAAAATTTCGAAAAATTCACAAGTGTAAACTACCCCTTAGACGGCCTGCAAATAAAAATCCTTCGGATATGTTATTCTGTAGCTATATAGGAGTAATAATACCAAGTATGAACTTGGCTAAACATTTATTACATGGTCATTTTTGAAACTTTTGAATAATTCACAAGTGTAAACTACCCCTTAGACGGCCTGCAAAGCAATGTGCTCCGGATATGTTATTCTGTAGCTATATAGGAGTAATAATACCAAATATGAACTTGGCTAAACAGTTTTGACAGGGTCATTTTCGAAAATTTTGAAAAGTTCACAAGTATAAACTACCCCTTAGACGGCCTGCAAATAAAAATCCTTCGGATATGTCATTCTTTAGCTATTCAGGAGTAATAATACCAAATATGAACTTGGCTAAACATTTTTGACAGGGTCAATTTTGGAAATTTCGAAAAATTCACTAGTGCAAACTACCCCTTAGACGGCCTGCAAATAAAAATCCTTCGGATATGTCATTTTTTAGCTATTTAGGAGTAATAATACCAAATATGAATTTGGCTTAACATTTTTGACAGGGTCAATTTTGGAAATTTTGAAAAATTCACAAGTATAAACTATCCCTTAGACGGCCTGCAACTAAAAATCCTTCGGATATGTTATTCTGTAGCTATATAGGAGTAATAATACCAAATATGAACTTGGCTAAACATTTTTGACAGGGTCATTTTCGAAAATTTTGAAAAATTCACAAGTATAAACTACCCCTTAGACGGCCTGCAAATAAAAATCCTTCGGATATGTCATTCTTTAGCTATTCAGGAGTAATAATACCAAATATGAACTTGGCTAAACATTTTTGACAGGGTCAATTTTGGAAATTTCGAAAAATTCACTAGTGTAAACTACCCCTTAGACGGCCTGCAAATCAATGTGCTTCGGATATGTTATTCTGTAGCTATATAGGAGTAATAATACCAAATATGAACTTGGCTAAACATTTTTGACAGGGTCATTTTCGAAAATTTTAAAAAATTCACAAGTATAAACTACCCCTTAGACGGCCTGCAAATAAAAATTCTTCGGATATGTTATTCTTTAGCTATTTAGGAGTAATAATACCAAATATGAACTTGGCTAAACATTTTTGTCAGGGTCATTTTTGAAAATTTCGAAAAATTCACAAATGTAAACTACCCCTTAGACGGCCTGCAAATCAATGTGCTTCGGATATGTTATTCTGTTCCTATTGAAGAGTGAGTATTCCAAATATCAACTTGGCTTAACGTTTTTCAAGGTTTCATTCGTGAAAAGACTTGTATATACCCCGTCGTTTCATTGATCAGCATAATTCAAGTTCATCTATAATATTATTTTGTGCATTGAAATGTCATAAAAACTTGACTGAAGTCGTTCAAGTAAACTCAAAAAGCAAATTCTTGCGTTGCACCCCAAAAACAGATCGATTCGTTAGTTTTGAATTCTACCGACGCCACTGGTCGTTTGGCTGCTGGAATGAATTCGGCTGCTGAAAAGTGGCTGCCAAGTTCACGCCGGTTGATTCCGATTGGTACAGGGTGGACAAAAATACAATAGTTTTGTGTGTGCTCATAAAGTTACGCGTAACATTCTTTATCAGTTGAATTAAAAATATTATCAAAAATACTTATTGTCTTGCGGCAATTGGTTTGAATCTTACACACTGTAGTTTTTCACATGTTTAGATAGAATTTTTGATAATATTGTTAAGTTAACTAATAAAACATGTTACGCATTACTTCTTGAGCACTCACAAAACTATTCTATTTTTGTCCACCCTGTACCAATTGGAATCAACATGTGATACATTTTCGGAATCAGCTCAGCTAGAGTAATCCGAAAATTGAGACGAAATGGGGGTGTTCCATTCAAAAAAAATGTCGGTGACGTCATTACTCGAAAGTAATTCACCCTGTAGGTATATTAGATTATTATTTTAAAATACAGTAAATTAAAATGAAAACTCAACGTGTTTCAGGTTTATTCCTTAAAATGGTCTGTTTAGCTGAAAATGAATTTGTTCCATACTTTACGGGCACAGTGTATTTCGATTATACGAACCATCTTCATCTGATGAACGTTGAAAATCTTTTTATTTACCAGTCACTTATGTATATTTTCTCGAACAACTACCCTCTTGTTGACTATGGAAATAAATATATGACTAGATTTGTAGGTAATGAGTCTCTCCAAATTCCATTATTTAAGAAAAGCCATTCTCAGAATTCCATTTTCTATCTAGATCCGCAATTCTATAATAGGCTTCCACTGTATGTGAGAAAAATAAAAACTAAGAGAGGATTTAAATCGGAAGTGAAAATACTCATATTGGAAGGCCTACTTGCCTTTGACTCATTGATATAGTGATTTTTTTTTCAGTGATTCGCGATAACGGTGAAATTGAGCGAATTTCTTTGAAATATCGATCTTTTCTCCTGTTTTGCGCCCAGAACCGTCCACACCAATTACTTTATTTTTTGTTTTCTTTTCTATTTTCTGTTCAGATAGGTTTGGTGCTTAATTTCGTCGGGGAGCGGAGACTACATAATACAAGCGCATTGCGCTTAGATGAGTTTCCGATCTTCGATGATGATATTCAGTGAAATGTTATAATTTAGTTGTACATAGGCACATTGTAATTGGAATCAAAATAAATTTGAAAAAAAAATTTGAATCTTCACTCGACACCACTCGAGCTTCGCTCTCGTGATGTTTCGCGAGCTACGTCTCGAGAATCGGTGTATAATCGAATATTGTCTTTACTCTTGTGATATTACAAGTGATTTTTTCACCCTTTTCTTCTTTGTAAGATTCGAGCTATTATCTTATTTTCAAATAAATTCGATCCATATTACAATGGTAGAGATTTGTTTCCCATTTCACTCCACAATTCCATTCGACATTGTAAGCCGTACTTGACGAGTTTCATACCCGCGAAATAAGTGGCGTTCATCATGTGTATTCCGAAAAGACATTGTGTATGACTCCCGCACAAAAATCCCCCATTATCTGTCCTTTTCATCCTTTTCCCTTAATGCGGAATGGACAAAACTGATATTGCGCTCTATTGTTACCGGGCACGTTTCGGATATCAAGGGTTGTTGGAAGACACACAATAGCGGTTTCAGATGTCATTCCGAAGGCTTCATTGTCGTCGGATGACATATATATTGATATCGTATTACGGTACGGCGCGGCGCGTACGTTCGCATCACGGCAATCGATCACATCGTCTAAGTTCTACTAGCATTAAGCCGATTCCGGCTGTTGTGTCGGGCTTGGCTTTGTCAGGCTCAGCGAGCAGATCTAGATAGTTCCAGCAGGGACAATATTATAACTATTCCGGTCTTGAGGTTTCGACGGGTTATGCTTTTAACCCCATTTTCACCTCGTCGGGAGCAAGAGCGGGTTGCACGGGAGGGAAAAGGATAATGAATCTTCATGGAAAGGAATCTAGAAAAAAATATACATTGCAGTATAGAGTGTGCGAATTTTTCTGTTTCAGCACTAAAACTTTTGAATCAGAGGACGTAGATAAAATCTGATACTCCATTCTCGTTCTCTTTTTTTGAGAAACTAATAAGAGTAGTACCTATTCATTTTAGCCACCGTTTTTGATTTTCGTGTCATACGCGAAAACTGGAATAACGGCGATATCGAAATTAAATTTTATCTCAGCTAATACTGTCGATAGAGCTCTGGAACTAAAACATTATACTGGCTCTTTTCTACGTATAACTCAGTGGTATGCTCGTCTTCCCAGCAGGATTTTTAATGAAAAACTGGTTATTAATGTAGGGTTTTTATATTGTTGTCTAGGGGTTATATAAAGGCCGCCGGTACTTCACTATTGTTTATTTACACTTTGTATAATCTCAACGTCATTGGATATACAGCCACTGAACTTTCGTCTATCGAAGTTATTTTATTTTTTCTTATTGTTAGTAGTCTAATTATTCGAGTAGATCCGTCTATATCTAACGTCGAATTATCTAACTAGCTACGTTTACTATTTTACGTCGAATTCTATGCGTCTAATCTCTCACGTCCAATTATTCAACTTTTCCCGTCTGATCTGTAACGTCGAATACTAACTATGTCCGTCTATTCTCTAACGTCGAATACCACCCTCGTTCGTATGTATCGTACTCCAGTCTCCGTCTCAAGTCTCAAGTACCTCTTCCCCTTACGTCTCCCTATATCCATAAAACTGCATGGTCCACCGTTTTAGGATCGATAGTGTAGTTTTCGTATCGCCAAGTCAGTAGCGTATCATTGGTTAAGAATTCGGATCCCACATTAATTTATGATTCAAAGTATAGTCTATCGCTCGCCACTACTTTCTTACATCTTTGGAATATTTTATGTGGAATTAAAGTTACACATATTAACAACCTCCATCTACGTGCAACTATTATTCTTCCAATAATAATATGTGTCTGATCTCTTGTATTACATAGGCGCATAACTTTGCATTCGCCGTTTTTTTCCGAAATTTGAGGCTTTATTGGAAAAACTGGTCATACATTTATGATTCAAAGTATTGTCCATCGCTGGCAACTGCTTTCTCCCATATTTCAGGCAGCGTACGAATCCCGGGTTGAAAAAACTGGTCATCTTTCGAAGCGATCCACGAATCGATCAAACTTTTCACTTCTCCATAAGACCGGAAGTGCTGGTCAGTCAGGCCGTGTGACATTGATCGAAACAAGTGATAGCCCGAGGAAGCTTGGAGATTACGACGGGTGAAGTAGGACTTCCTATTTCAACGTTTCCAAGTGTATCTTGACCACATTCGCATCATGAGGTAAAGCATTGTCATGCTGCGAAATCACTTTATCATGTCTCTCGTTGTATCGCGGCCGTTTGTCTTTCAATGCTCGGCTCAAACGCATTAATTGCTTTCGATAACGAACGCCTGAAATTATTTTAGTCGGTTTTAACAACTCTCAATACACTACGCCGAGCTAGTCCCATCAAATACTGAGCATGATCTTGGAAACGTGAATATTCAGTTTGGCTGTCGACGTAAGAGCATGGCCGGGATGTCTCTATGATTGCGCTTGGGATTTTTGTAATGAACCTATTTTTCGCCTCCAGTCATAATGCGATGCAGAAATTCCTTCTGTCTTTGCTTTGCAAGCAGCTGTTCACAATCAAACAAACGCCGTTCAACATATCTCGGATTCAACACGTACGGCCCCAACTACCTTGTTTCTGATTCATTCCCATGACTTTCAAGCGTTTTGAGAGGGCTTGTTGCGTCACTCCCATTTATCTTGCCAATTCTTGTTGCGTTTGACACGAGTCTTGATCACGTATAGCCTCCAATTCTGCATCTTCGAAAACCTTCTCTCTGACGTCGCCGTTCTTGAATCGTTGAAACCACTTTCGGCACGTTCTTTCACTAATGGTGGCCTCACCATAGGTATTTGAGAACATTCGATGAGCCTCAGCCGCTCATTCCTTCATATTGAAGCGGAAAATTAAAATCTCCCGCAAATGACGAGAATTTGACTCGTAAACTGACATGTTCAATTGAAAATTACTTTATAATGCAAAAAAATCTACTATTATTTCAATGGCGTTATGTTGACAAATAACTAAACTCATTGTATGACATCTACGATCTATTTATTTCGACTACCACTTACCGCTACAGCCATCCAGGCCATCTGTTGCAAAATGGCGTAAGCAAACTTTTACACCTAATATTTCGAATTTCGTCGCGATTTCAAAAAAAGAGTTGACTTTGTTTTCTTTTGAAGACGGGACTGTCGTTTTCGCAGTTTTTTTTTTGTTATACATATTCCGAGAGCGTAGATATATGGTCCATGCATCAAACAAAGCTGAAGTTGTCGAATTTGGGGAATTGAGACCTGAATCACCCTGTATAAATATTTCACAGTGGATTACAACCCTGAATAGTTTAAGCCAAATCCGCCTTTGGTCGTAACGCCTATTGAAATACGAGTGCTCTATAAGATTAAGCTCTGTCATCTCCTAGATAAGTTATGTGGTAACTCCAAAGTTTTAATTATTTCGACTGTTGCTCGCTCGACATTTATGGGATTCCCATCAGCTCCTTGTTTGTTCCGGTCGCAGAGTGCTCTGTCGCTCGAATATAATTTTAGGTTCGAGTGAGATACTTATTAACGGAGTTCGCTTCTGGGTCGCCCAGGGATGGGAAAGAGCAGTGTATATTACGGAAATTGAAGGCAGAAAGATGGAAAGGTCTTTAGGATATTTTCTTGTTCGTTATGTTGGGCTGGGGAAGTAGAGAATCTAATCAAGTGGTTTTATCATTTAAGCTGGAAGTAAATTTGAATGATGAGGGGATTATTCCCAATTATTCTAGATGGAAAAGATGCTCAAAGTTATTATTATAAATATTTTCTTCATGAGAATATATCTTATAGATGTACAACTTTGCTTCCAACGTTTTGCAATAGATGGCTGTAGCGGTGAGTGGTAGTCGAAATAAATAGATCGTAGACGTTATACAATAAGCTTAGGTATTTGTCAACATAACGTCATCGAAATATTAGTCGATTTGTGTCTGCATCATAAAGTTATTCTCGATTAAACATGTCAGCTTACGAGCCAAATTTTCGTAATTTGCGGAAGGTTTTAATTTTCTGCATTGATATGAAGAAATCTGAGGCTGGGGCTCATCGAATGCTCTCAACTACCTATGGTATTCGAAGACCTGCATGGCGGTGGAAAAGAGAAGGTTTTCGAAGATGCAGAATTGGAGGCATTACTTGATCAAGACTCCTGTCAAACACAACAATAATTGGTGGGATTATTGGGAGTTGCGCAACAAGACATTTCAAAACGCCTGAAACTCATAGGAATGATTCAGAAACAAGGAAATTGGGAGCCGTACGAATTGAAGATGAGAAATGTTAAACAGCGTTTGTTTGCTTTTGAACAGCTACTTGCAAGGCAAAAACGAAAGAGATTTAGCCATCGCATTGAGACTGTGAACGGAAAATGGGTTCATTACGATAATGCCAAGCGCAGAATATCATGGGGATATCCTGACCATTCTTCTTCGTAGAAGGCCAAACCGAATATTCACGGTTCCAAGGTCATACTCAGTATTTGGTGGGACCAGCTCGACGAAGTGTATTATGAGTTTGTTGAAATCGACTGAAACAATCGTTATCGAAGACAATTAATGTCTGAAAACTGGTAACTATAAAGGCCTATAAATATTTCTTTGAGGAATACCACCCTCAGTCTTTCATCAGATATAGAGTTGCCCTTCAATCTCAATACTTGTTCGTTAAATTATTACAAAATGCCTGTCTACTCTTCCATATACCTTGTTTTACTTGTTTTTCTTGAAAAACTACCAGGAAAAACTAGACTTGAATCAATACAATAATTTTGATCCATTCCTCTCTTCTGAGAAATTGAATATTATTTAATTCAATTTCGCACTAGATTTTCCTCATTTGTGAGTGATGAAGTGGTAGAATATAAAGTGAAATACTTGACCAGAAAAAAATATTAATAGATCTCGATAACCAATAGTGTTAAATGCTCAGAATTCTGTCGAATATCGACTAACAGGACAATTGAATTGTAATTTGAGTAGAAAATTACTAGCGTCCTGAAACTCGGAATTTGTTTAGGTATTTCGAAGTTTAATCGACTTTTTCCAACCGCTTATCTGATCTCTCAATGGGTCCCTAGCGATAGAATTTCGATTAGCAGCCCTGGAGATTTTTAAATGAGAGGACGAAATATTGGAAAGGTATCTTGAATAGACGGAAGTATTGCTTTCAAGGGATCGATATCTTTTTAATCTTCAGAATTGAGAAATTGTATTAAGAGGAGTTGATGGAAAAACACTGCATATTTGATACATATTTTTTTTTCCAGCGGCGTCGACAGCGTGGTCATTTTTCCGCGTTCTATTTTTATTTACATATTTTTTGATACATATTTCAGGCAAAAGTTAGGGACAGTTTTATAAACGAAAGTAAAGCCTCGTTTTCCATGAAAAAATTCCTTTACAAAAGAAACGTTTTTCATAAAACAAATTTGTGGTTGGGAAAAGGTTAAAAGTGTCCTTACTCATAAAGTCCCCTTTATGGCGAGAAGGGATCCTTTTCTTCATGCATGCTCTGTGACTACAAAATATAACCTCATTCTGTTGTGTCATTTCCATCACACGTTTTTCTCTATTATACAAACTTTTTTAGTTGAAATTATCATATGTGAAATTAAGGACCTTCATTTAATTTCACATTATACTATATGGAGTTTGTTCAATGTAATCTTTCTTGAATTAAATCTCTTATTATACACAAACTTTAAATTTAACAAAATTACAATTCCTTTGAAATATATATAACCAAATGCAGACAATAAAACACTAGTTCACAAAGTAGCTAACCCTAGGAAATTCAATACTTACGAATAAAAGGGAGTTTTCTTCAAAAGACGAAAGATGTTCATGAAACCAGAGCCTCTTTCAATCTCCATATGAAGGCTTTCTAATGAAACGGTTTCTACTAAGGATAGCCTTTTAGAATGTGAATTTTGAAACTACCTTCTGTTGTGCCAATGCGAGCCTCGAAACTTCATTCCAGTTGAAGTGATATTTCCCTTGAGTTTGTTTCATCATTTCACCCCGTCTTCAAACTTCCAGTATTTTTGTGAATTGGAATTAGATAGTAATATTGAAAATGATAATTTCCCACTTCAAAGTAAGGAATGTTAATGGAATTGTTGCTCAGAGCTTGCTACTAATTGGACACCCTCACTCCAACTGTTTTCTCACCCAACGAACCCAGTTCTCACAATGCTAAGTACGCTCTTCAGAAATACACAATATTTTCTGTTAAACGAAACGCATACAATACCTTCCTGCTCATCCAGTTGTTGCCCCAGGAAACCACATAACATTAACCTACTTCAAGCAATCCGCATTCAGTACATACAGAATGTTCGAAAACTCAGCTGGGAGAAGGCAGAACATGTTTCTCTAATTACGCATTGAGTACCCAGCAGTGACGTCTGGTTAATTTATCGTTAATTAACTGCAAGTAATGAAAACCGCAACGAAAATACTAATTAGCTGCAGGAGAGCGCTGCAGCTATAGTTACGCCAGTCGTAAGAGTTTTTAACAAGGAACTCGATATTTCGATGGGATGGCTGTTATGGTGAGGAATAAATTTGACAGAAATGGAATATTCAAAGTTTTCGAATTGGCAAAATTGGTTTTTGGTTCATCAAAGGTATTAGTACTCTTCAGTGTTATTTCGAGACTGCTTGGTCTATCTGCTCCTCCTTATCGCACGACTATGAGACTCTGGTGTTCGACTCCACGCCATCTGAAAACGTTCTCTGTTTGGTGAACGTTTTATATGTCTAAATTGGTAGTGAGACTCATTTACAAAGCCTACACAGAAGAAAATATTATATTGTATCATACAACAAGTGGAGAAAGTCGAGCGAGAAAAGGACTTTTCTTACAACTAATATGAAAATTAGCGTATTCTTCATAGCTTACCCAATTTCAAAACTATGTATTGCTCATACTGTGGGAAATATTATTTCTCACGGCACTTTACCCACACCTCGCTTGGTAGACCAATGAAATTGGGCTTTTGAGTCGTTTCTATGGAAACGCAATAAATTAGCACATACTGTCAAAGACAGCCATTTTGATTTGAATCAAATCTACTACTACTACTGAAATTTGTGCAGTTGTAGGAAAAGTATAGTGTGCAACATATGGAGAAAGTCCTTTTCTCGCTCGTGTGTTTGCACAAACTTCCACACTGGCGAGAAAAGTTGGACTTTCCCCACTTGTAGCACAATATACTATTCTCCACATGTTGCACACTATACTTTTTCTACAACTGCATAAATTTCAATAAATCAAGTAATGGACTTGATTCAAATCAAAATGTCCTTTGTTGACAGTATGTGCCAATTTATTGCGTTTCCATAGAAACGACTCCAAAGCCCAATTTCATTGGTCATCCAAGCGAGGTGTGGGCAAAGTGCCGTGAGAAATAATATTTCCCTCAGTATGAGCAATACATAGTTTTGAAATTGAGTAAGCTATGAAGAATACACTACTTTTAATAGCAGTTGTAGGAAAATGAGTTTTTTAACTCGTACAAGCTCTAAGCTCCCTAGAAAGTCAGATTAAAAAAAAAGGAGAAATGTATCGCTGCACATCTGCTAACCACATATCAGGCATATTTCATTGCCTTGATCCCATTGATATGTTCATAATTTCATCTAGTCTTCGTAGGTTCAGTTATGAGTATAATCTTCTCTGCTCATTCTGGGTGGGTAGTTGTATAATAAACAGTGCTATTATATCCTTGAGGCTGTTACGTAGGAATTGTTCATATTTACAACTGAATAGGTGTGTTGTTTTTCTAGAGATATATTTCTCAAAGAAGTATCCTCTTAATGACCTTATTCAATATTCTTTTGTTATCAGTTTTGTTATTGCACGTTCAACTCTTATCGACTCACCCCTTATTATCTTCGCACTCCAGAACACTCAAATGTGATTTCTTCGAACTAACAAAGAAACACTTCTCGGCAGATGCTCAACATTTATCACGCCAAAATGACTGCCGGAATACATCTTGACTCACATAATGCGAAAAGAGGGGTGCCTTCAATATACTCTGCCGCCGAGAACTCCATCCAAGTCCCCACAGTCCAATTTACCCTGTGAGGAACAAGATTGCAAGGAAATCGATGGCAAGTGCAGCTCTTAGACGAATGCAAATTACGCTAAATATCCAGGCTGCCTAATATGCAGAAAGGGCGGAAGGCAGCTTGAAGCCCAGGGAAATCCGCCTATAAGAACCGAATTTATTCATTCCTTCCCTCGCAAGTTTTAATAATACACTCCCAAGTGTCGCGTTCCATCGCATATGAATGTGAAATGTCGGGTGGCGCATTTGCATTTGATTTGTATTTAAAATGTTCAAATTTCCGTAGTGACGGTAGAATGTTCCTTCCTAACAAGATGCCGCCATATGCCGGGGAAGGGCGTGGATCTGTAGTGCATAAATCTTGGAAGACGCGTACCCACTGATCCAAGAAGGACCGGTGTGAAGTTATCCACATCCACAAGTACACTCCGAGGCAAAAGTACGGTCCAAGCAAAAAATGGTATAATTATGATTTTCATTATGAAAATGGATAGTAATTTATTATTTGACTCAAGCAATACAGACTTTTCATATTTTTTTTCTATTATTGAACATTTTTTAGCAATTCAGGGGGTTGTTAATGTTGTTATATGGGGCCGTTTCTAGTTAAAAATTCATAACTTTTTTGTTTGGAATAGTACCGTGTTCTGCTTCTAGTATGTAGTAAATAGCGGAAAACTGAATCGAATGACATACCCCACATAGTTTGTCAGGCCTCGGGGAGGGGGAAAATTGCGGTTTTGGGGGTATTTTCTAGATAAAAATTCATAACTTTTTTGTTTGAATTAGTACCGTGTTCTGCTTTTAGTATGTGGTAAACAGAGGAAAACTGAATCGAATGACATACCCCACATAGTTTGTCAGGCCTCGGGGAGGGGGGAAATTGCGGTTTTGGGGGTATTTTCTAGATAAAAATTCATAACTTTTTTGTTTGAATTAGTACCGTCTTCTGCTTATAGTATGTGGTAAATAGAGGAAAACTGAATAGCGTGTCATACCCCACATGGTTTGTCAGGCCTCGGGGAGGGGGTAAACTGCGGTTTTGGGGGTATTATCTAGATAAAAATTCAGAACTTTTTTGTTTGAATTAGTACCGTGTTCTGCTTTTAGTATGTGGTAAATAGAGGAGAACTGAATAGAATGTCATACCCCACATGGTTTGTCAGACCTCGGGGAGGGGGTAAACTGCGGTTTTGGGGGTATTTTCTAGATAAAAATTCATAACTTTTTTGTTTGAATTAGTACCGTGTTCTGCTTTTAGTATGTGGTAAACAGAGGAAAACTGAATCGAATGACATACCCCAAATAGTTTGTCAGGCCTCGGGGAGGGGGGAAATTGCGGTTTTGGGGGTATTTTCTAGATAAAAATTCATAACTTTTTTGTTTGAATTAGTACCGTGTTCTGCTTTTAGTATTTGGTAAACAGAGGAAAACTGAATCGAATGACATACCCCACATAGTTTGTCAGGCCTCGGGGAGGGAGGAAATTGCGGTTTTGGGGGTATTTTCTAGATAAAAATTCATAACTTTTTTGTTTGAAATAGTACCGTGTTCTGCTTTTAGTATGTGGTAAACAGAGGAAAACTGAATCGAATGACATACCCCACATAGTTTGTCAGGCCTCGGGGAGGGGGGAAATTGCGGTTTTGGGGGTATTTTCTAGATAAAAATTCATAACTTTTTTGTTTGAAATAGTACCGTGCTCTGCTTTTAGTATGTGGTAAGTAGAGGAAAACTGAATCGAATGACATACCCCATATAGTTTGTCAGGCCTCGGGAAAAATACCCCCAAAACCGCAGTTTCCCCCCTCCCCGAGGCCTGACAAACTATGTGGGGTATGTCATTCGATTCAGTTTTCCTCTATTCACCACATACTAAAAGCAGAACACGGTACTAATTCAAACAAAAGAGTTATGAATTTTTATCTAGAAATACCTTCAAAATCGCAATTTCCTCCCTCCCCGAGGCCTGACAAACTATGTGGGGTATGTCATTCGATTCAGTTTTCCTCTATTTACCACATACTAAAAGCAAAACACGGTATCATTTCAAACAAAAAAGTTATGAATTTTTAAGTAGAAAAGTCCCAAAACCGCAATCTCCCCCCTCCCCGAGGCCTGACAGACTATGTGGGGTATGTCATTCGATTCAGTTTTTCTCTGTTTACCACATACTAAAAGCAGATCACGGTACTAATTCAAACAAAAAAGTTATGAATTTTTATCTAGAAAATACCCCCAAAACCGCAATTTTCCCCCTCCCCGAGGCCTGACAAACTATGTGGGGTATGTCATTCGATTCAGTTTTCCGCTATTTACTACATACTAAAAGCAGAACACGGTACTATTCCAAACAAAAAAGTTATGAATTTTTAACTAGAAACGGCCCCATATAACAACATTAACAACCCCCTGAATTGCTAAAAAATGTTCAATAATAGAAAAAAATATGAAAAGTCTGTATTGCTTGAGTCAAATAATAAATTACTATCCATTTTCATAATGAAAATCATAATTATACCATTTTTTGCTTGGACCGTACTTTTGCCTCGGAGTGTACTTGTGGATGTGGATAACTTCACACCGGTCCAAGAAGGTATTTCCAAATTATGTTCCCTAGTTTGCCTAGAGGAAGGAGTTTCCAGATCTTGGGCGTAGGAAGGGGCAACCAGTTGAATGAATGAAGCTGAAGCTTATGAAGAATTAGCTGGTGAATAAGATTTCAACACGTTGACCCACCATCAAATATGTATCGGAAAAAAGTAAAATGAAACTATTCTCTATTTTATTCATCCAAGTGGATTGTATCAGCACTTTGCAAAAATATAACCATTGAAATATTTTCAGGAATCACCTTCAGTCTGACCTTCACCTTTTTTATATACTGAAACCAAAAGGCTCGACGTGATAATCTGAGTTTTGAAAATAGAAAAATGTGGGTGCAAAACATATCAAGAGAATACTATAGTGTTCGAATTGATTTGTTGAGATTTTGGACGAAAAAATGTTAGTGGTTCAATCTCAGAGCAAAATTCCTTTTCACGAATCATGTTTTCTAAGGGATGTGACACATCATTTTCTTAGTATCAATGTATTGAATAAGTTTCTGTTTGGTATTCAATCCATTCGAAACATTTTCAAAAATGTATTACTAAGCTAAAACTTTGGGGTCGAATCTCAGTATTAGATTAGATTCTCTTTAAGGGGGTTCCATTCCATTGAGACCTAATGGTCTATTGTGCCTCCCTTTAAAGCTGTTCTCGCCATTACATGATCTAAGGCTCGCCTTCGAAATCAGAGTTCTAATGAACTCCAGTTCTTGAGATTACTTCAAGGAGGCTACTTCTTCACAAATCTACAAATCTTGTCCAGAGCATATTTTGCGTTGGCGTTGGCGAGGCATTCCGTCACCAGGTGATCCATAATTTCTTTCTCCTCCCCACAGAATCTGCACTCGTCAGTCATGAGGTGCGTCCTAAGCCTACTATGCCCTGTAAGGAATCCAGTGCGGAGGTGTAACATATTTTTGTTAAGATCCGGATACTTCTGAGATCTAGCAGTGTTAAATTTTGAAGGAACTTTTTGGAATAATCCAATCCAGGAAGATTTCGCCAGTGTTTTTTTTTTTCGGTTTAATTTCGGACTAATGAAAGAAGTTGGTGCTACTTCTTATAAAGTGTGTTGGCCTCTTCATTCCCTTCAAATTTCCGAGTGAACGAAAACCCAAACTAAAAAGACCTTGTTCTTCTTGCCTATCTCGTTGAGTTCCTTCTGGCACTCCAATACCATCTTAGAATCTATGATATGTGAACTCAATGCTTTAATTGCAGCTGACAATGATGCACAGCAATGGATGCTATGGAAAGTCAAAAGCACGGACTTTTTTTAATCGCTTTCTGATTTTACACATTCCATAATGTAAACTGCCAAAATACTGGTTGTTTTTTTTATTTCAAAAGTTTACCATTGAAAATAATAAACCTAATAAATCAAAGACTAAATGAATGATGATCAATGAAAGGACTGAAAAGGTAATCAAATAACTGATAATGAATACCTAATGTTTCATCGATTGACATATACCTACAGATTCAGATTTAATTCCACATTTACTAGAGATCACCTGTTACACTGCTGCTCGAAATTGTGATCATTAATCATTGTCTCTCAAATTGCTTGTGACCCATTGTTGTTGTAAGTGTAGGCTGCTTGAGTAGATTTCATTTCTTAGATGTTTCTACCTAAACCAGCTCTATTGGGCAGGTTGCATATCGAGTAAACTAGTTGTCTACACTTTTCTTTTGTGATTGTATTTCATCTGACATTCAAAATTGTCGATAAATTTGAGGTATAAATAAAGATCGAATAGAGGAAGTAAAAATCCAGATATTTGTTATAATATTGCTTTCTTAAGAATATCAGGAAATATCCTTTTTACCTACTGTAGGAGAAAATTTTCATTATTCATCGTTCTGTCTAGAAAATTATTCCATACCTACCTACTTCACTTCATTCTGAAATACACGGGAAAATTATGGTTCCATTTATTTCCCATTTCAAATAGCTTCTAATTTCATATTTGCAAAGTCAAACGAAACAGTTTACAACGAATTATATCCCTTTTATGCCTATATTAATTGAATAATAAATGTTCATTAAGCTGTTATTCAAGAAACGGATGCTATAAAGCAACTGACTGGAGGTTTTAATTATCGCCATGATTGCCTTAAAATTGAGCGACATTGCAAAATGTACGGAATAAACTTACATCATTTCCATGCAACTTAATAACATCAATTATCAATATAAAATAAAGAATGGGGATTAATTATTTTTTTCAATTATAATTATATCGAATTTGATTTGTTGGATTTGCTGGCGTCAGTTCAACGAATTATTCGATTAATTATATAACTCATGTTTTGATGAACCAATAGAATCTGTGAATTTCCCTTAGTTACGGCGTATTGATAAGTGGATATACCATTGACGACGTGGTATAATCGTTCTGGTCTTTCGCCTCCTGCCATATTGGGATCATTTCCATAGCAACATTCTTGGACATTCGAAAAAAAAAATAAAAGTCAAGCTCAGTAAAATGCGTGGTAAAATGTCAATGAATTATGAAAATGCAGTGCTTTGGTTATAGTTATTGAAATTATTCGTAATGAACTAGTTTATATTTGACACGATAGAATTAAAATATAGAGCAAAACTGATAAATCAGTGAAAAAATTTTGAAAATCCATCAATTAATGACTGAGAAATAGATTATTTAAATTTACGTATTTTAGCGCGGATCGTCTTTGGTCTGTGACGTCATGGCTCTTGCCTGGGATCGCTACACCATAAATTACGTTTAAATACTTAGCCGCGCCAAGGCTCTCGCGCCGTTTGTAGTTGTACAGTGTAGTTTCAACTCGAGTTTTGTTTTTATGTCACCATAATGGAAGAAGGCTTCGTGAAAGGACAAAGTGACAATTTGCCTAAAATAGATATATTCGCAGTGATGGAGTTTTTTTCTTCAAATCCATCTTATGTCAGTGCAGAAATAAAAGGAGTTAAACTTTTCAAGTAAGTATCTACTTTTGAGTTTGCTTCATCATGGTTCAACTTATAACGATGATTTATTTAAAAAACGTTTCATCAACAGTTTGTAGTTGAGTACTGGTTGTTGAAGTCTATCAATGGCAAAACATATTTATGTGAGGAGTAAAAAGTAAAAAGAGAAAAATGTAATTCATATGTATGTATATAGTAAGTTATTTCAGCCATCGTGTAACGAACAAAACACGACACGAACGGCACAAGTGATTGTACACCAATGAATTCGTAAGCACTCTGTGAATACCAGTCGTCTAGTGTGTGAGGTCACGCCACTTACACGTACTATGAAATTATTCTTCCAAGCGCAACTTCAAAGTCCCATAACTTTTTCATTTCTAGAGATATTTCAATGATTCTTCCACATTTTTGTTTCATTTTACTTAAATTTTTAGAATTAATCCTTAACAAAAAAATGAAAACTAGTCCATTGATCGTAACGAAGACCAACTCGACCATACACAATATATTTCGATTATACGAACCTCTTCACTCGACGCAGTTGCTGAAACATCACTCAAGCTGCTCTCTCGTGATGTTTCGCAAACCACGTTTCGTGAATCGGTGTATAATCGAATATTGTCTATGCTCTTGTGATATTATAACTGATTATGATCGATTTATGCATCACTATTACAAGTCATTCAGAAAAGTTGTTATGTAATCGAAAAAAGGAAAGATCTATAAAAGTATTTTGGGATATCGACATTCAAAGGAAGAATACATCAGAATTCAATATTATTTAGAGATTTCAACTGAAAATACACCAGGAGGTTCATGAGAATTAGAGGTTCTCAACCTGTAGAAAGCGATCTAGCTTCAAATGAAAATCTTTTTCAATCAACCTCCTCTAAAGCGAGTGCTCTAAAAACATTATATCATTCAACATGAAAGCCCTGCCACCATTTCCTCGAGTTTTGTGAGTTGTTAATAATTACCGACATCCTTCAGATTACGACCGTTACGCCACTGCTTGTGAACCAGCTGAAATAATAGATGTAGGATCCGCCAGACGAACATGGCGTTGAGTGCTTCGCTGACAAGTATGATACGTAAATAAACGAAAACCTTTGAGATTTCGTGAACAAACATGGGGTAAATAGTCCAAGAAAATGGCCAATGAAATACGAATTTTGAGGTTAAAACTTGAATTTTGGATATAAGTTACTTTGAAGCATCTAAAAACGAACTGTGAAAGGTTTTTTTAAATTCACCCCCGGGAAGGGGTGAAAAAAAATAAAAAAAGGGGTTTTTTTGAAATTTTGGGGAAATGGTAAGTGTTAGAAAAAAAAGTTTCGAATAAAAGTTGTAGAGCGTAAAATTTTACATAAAAATGTTCCCACAACTTTTTTTCCTAAAATTGAAATTAACTGAGATATGGTAGCTAGAAGCTAGGGGATGATAACAGGAACTTTATCATAAGTTGTTGAAAAATTGAAAAAACTCATAATTTTTTTTTTTAAATTACTTATATGATTATAAACTTTAATTCTAGAGAAAAATTTTTTTTTTTTAATTGTTTATAAAAAAGTTATAACAATTTAAAATTTTTATTTTCAAATTAAATCAACTTTAACTGATGAAAATATATATATATTTTTTTTAATAGATTAATATTTTAAGAAATTGACCATACGCGTTGAAATTTAATTTTTACCTGTTCTTTTCAAGCAGATATAAAATAATTTACCTGGTTAAAGATATTGTGTGGCGGCCATTTGCTTTCACTACCGACTTCGGTACCTCATGCGCATGCGTCAGTTGTTCTCTATGCGCCAGTTGTTCTCTGTGTGTTTACAATATTCTCCATTTGTTTTGAGTGAATTGATCTCTGTGTGTTTACAATATTCTCCATTTGTTTTGAGTGAATTGATCTCTGTGTGTTTACAATATTCTCCATTTGTTTTGAGTGAATTGATTAGTGCTGTTAATTTGGAAAAGGTAATTATTTAAGTGATGTTCAATTTTATATTGAGAAACCGCATGGTCAAAACATAAACACATGCTTTTTATTTACTTTGTTATAAAAATCACCATCAATCATTTTATATTATTTAATTTTTTAAATACTATTGTTGAAGTATCTACCTAGATTAGTTGATAATGAATTAATTTTGTACTTTTCTTGTTTATATAGGTTGAAATTTCAACATGGATCAACAAGCATTATGCAGTATTTGTGACACAGTTTTGATCAATGACACCGACACTGTTGTTTCAGTGAAAGAGAGAGGATTAAAAAAGTTGATTGAGAAAAGCATTGAGAAGGAAGACAGAAAAAGCGAGTTATGGCTCGGAAAGATTGAAGTAAGTTTTCATGAAAAATGTAGGAAGTCGTATCCTATGTCTACCTCTTCAATTAAGAGAAAATCAAAATTATCTACTGATCCATCTTCATCACATTTTACATCATCTGTAGTTGGACCAAGTATACTACCAGCGTCAACTTCAACAAATTTTAATTTTGATTTTGTAAATCTATGTTTTTTTTGTAAAATGTCATTGGATCGCAAACATAAACGGGTCCATTTGATAGCTAATAAGTACACACAAGACCAGATACTGGATATTGCCAGGAGGCAAAATGATGAGTTTAGTACTGAATTGATTAAACGCATTAAAGACATCAACCTAGTTTTCTGTAAAGCTAGTTATCATCATAAATGCTACGTGAATTTTAATAAGCTCGTGAAGGAACCAAAAATCTCTACCCTTAAAGAACAAACAGCTAGGATTTTTAATCAAATTTGCAAACACATTGAAGAAAGCTGTCAGTATACATTTAGTTTGCGGGAACTAAAAGATATCATGGGAGATGATCCCTTGAGTCACTTTGTTTTATTTCGAATGTTGAAAGAAAAATATAAAGATGATATCTTCATATCTCATCATCGAGGTAAGGAACCAATGATCTATTATAAAACATTCGATATTTCTAAAATTTGTAGCGATTGGTTCACTGGTGATGGCGATGAAATGGATGATTTACAAAAGCAAACAATTTTGAATGTCGCTGTCAAAATACTCCGTAATGAAATTATTAAACACGATTATCGTAATACATCGTACCCTCCTGCGTCCAGTTTTCTTGACGATGTTGTGTCATCAATTCCGCCATTATTAACTTCGTTCCTTGGAAATTTACTATGCAAGGATAACAGTGACCAATACAGTGATAATTTTATTGTTAGAGATTCAATAGCACATTCCATCGTCAGTTATTTACGTCCCAAACAATTTATATCATCTCTCCAATTGGCAGTTGGTTCATATGTCCACAGAAAAACTGGTTCCAGACTAATTGTTGATCTGTTGAGCAAATTAGGTGTTTGTGCCTCATATTATCACATTCAGTTGCATGAAGCTTGTACAGTTATTAATCCTCCAGCTCTTAAAATTAATAGTGATAAGCCATTTGCACAATTTGTGTTTGATAATACTGATCACAATGCTAAAACATTAGATGGTAAAGAGACTTTTCATTGCCTTGGTGGAATAGTAGCGTATACGCCTGAATCGTCTATAAGCTTCGAAGAAAATATTGTTAAATTTAAGAAAATGCCAAAACCTCAGGAATTAGTATCAAAACACGTTATTCCCCAATTACCTTACGGGTCTTTTAACACTAAGGCTCTACAATCACTAGAATTCATTGCGATAAAAAACATTCCAGTGAGAAAATCACCTGTGATATCAACTTATTATTCTGCGTATCTTTGGGCCAAGTTCTTCGAGGTTAAAAACGTACCATCTTGGAAAGGATATATGGAAGTTTTGTCTTCCGGGATTCCTTATACAATGTCGCAAATTGTTTGCTTACCATTTATAAATGGACCACCGTCAAATTTGACGACATTAAATAGTTCTTTACACTATGCAGCAGCTGAAACTCGTAAATTAAATAGACAGACATGTTTTGTCACATATGACCAGCCATTATATGCTAAAGCTCTTTCGATAGTACAAGAATCGAATAGTGAAGAATTAAAAAATGTTGTCGTTCGTCTTGGTGGCTTCCACCTGTTAATGTCATACCTGGGAGCAATCGGTTACATTATGTCTGAGAGTGGAATTGAAGATTTATGGACAACAGTCTATGCAGGTGATTCTGTAAAGAAAATGTTAACTGGTCATGCTTATGCTAGAGCGTTGCGAGCTCATATCATGTCGTTCACCGCACTTGGTATTATAATTTGTAGAAGCTTGAAACCTTCGGATGAATTCCAAGATTCTATTAAAAAGTTTTTCGGTACGTGGGATTCAGAACCTCCACTTCTAACAGATTGTGATGACGAACCAGTAATAACTGATATGTGCGAAAGATTTGTACAGCAACTGGCAGTGATGGAAAAAAATGGTCCAACATCTAAATTATGGATCCAGTATTTCAAAAGCATTATTATTGCATTGCAATTTTTAGAAGCGGAACGATTAGGCAATTGGGAACTACACTTACAAAGCGTCAAAGAGATGTTACCATTCTTCCATGCAAGTGGACATTATCCATATGCGAAATACGCTCAAATTTATTTGCAACAAATGGCTGACCTCGAGTTAATTATGGATCCAGGAGAATATGACGAATTCACGAAGGAAGGTTTTTTTACAATTCGTAGATCCGAAAAAGCATGGGCTGGAATTTGGTCAGACATGGTTATTGAACAGACCCTCAATCGTTTCTTCGGTACTGACTTGAAGCATGGAAGAGGTGTTACTTCCAGTGTTGTAACAAGATATTTAGTAGCAATGCCATCAGCATTCAATATCATGGAATGTTTAGAGACATATTGCAAGATTGAATCAAGCAACAGTGAACAACATGTTGATATTTCAAGAAGTAGAATCACAAAAGATGAAGTAGGAATTAAAAAATTTTTGTTTTGGCTTGATGAAAGAAATCCATTTGAGGTTAGAACTTCATTAGTATCACTCTCTACTGGAATCATAGGTGGACCAACAATTAATTGTCATAATGCAGTAGAAGTTGGATTGCAAGGTATAGCTACCATGGTTGGTAAAAATATTGATAACGTTTCTTTGTCTAACGCGTTCAAAGTGAAAACACTTGCAAATGCGAAAAGTGGTATGCATATTGGCGATGATTTTGTTGCTGTCGACTCATTCTTGTTAATTCAGAGAATATCAGTATTTTTTCATGGCAATGTTGAAGAAACACGCAATGCATTGAAGTACGAGTTGTCACCGTTTCCTCTGAGCTTATTCGACGAACATGGATTAATGAGAAAAACACCAAAATCAGAATTGTATAACGTTTTCCAGCCATACATTCAATCGCCTGCCTTAATATCTGGATCTGGATCAATTTTTGTAATTGATGGTGGCTGGCTTCTGCATAGCTATGTTTGGCCGCATGGAAAGAAATACTCAGACATTTGTAACCTTTACTACTCTTATCTTATTAAACATTTTGGATCTAACGTGACAGTCATATTCGATGGCTACTCGAAGGAAACAATAGGAATTAAGTCCTACGAAAGATATCGCAGAAAAGAAAAATGTGTTGCTGCAGATGTTGAGATTTCTGAAGATAATCTCGTGACCTTGACCCAAAAGAAGTTCCTGTCCAATATTGCAAATAAGAAACAATTTGTAAACTTACTGAGTAATAATCTTCAAAACCGTGGTATTAGCACGAATATAGCTTCAGAAGACGCGGATCTTTTAATTGTCAAAACTGCAATCGATTTAAAAAGAAGAAGAAATCAATCCGTGACGATAGTTGGTAATGATATTGACTTACTTATCATTTTGATTTCACTTGTCTCTGACGAAGAGGTAATATACTTTTATAAAATGACACCAGGAAAACAAGCTAATGTTATTTATTCTACGGAATACGATAAAAATTTGAAGCCTTTTTTGCTTTTTGCGCATGCATTTGCAGGTTGCGACACTACAAGTGCAATTTTTAAAAAAGGAAAAAAAAGTATAATATCTTTATTGAAAAAAAAACCTGATTTGCAAGCTCTAATTTCTGTTTTCTATGAGTCTAATCGTTCAATTGAGGAATTATACGCAGTATCTGAAAAAATTATATTCCATCTCTATGGTCAAAGTATTACAGATGAACTGACACTTGGTGAATTAAGATATAGGATATTTTCATTATCGGCTGCTGCTTTTAAAAAAGAAGTTATCTTAGCTTCTTTACCACCGACTGAATCAGCCCTACGAGAACATACAAAACGAGTGTATTATCAAATTCAACAGTGGTTAGGCAACAATCTAAATCCGGACGATTGGGGTTGGAGAAGAACCTTATTTATGATGATACCTATCATGTCAAACGCGGAACCAGCACCAAAGGAGTTAATAGATAAAGTAAGTTACAATTCACACCAACTTATCTTATTTTAGTGTTATCCAATAGTAATAATAAATTATTCATTTTGCATTTTATTTTAACAGGTTTCTTGTAGCTGTAAAACGAATTGTTTATCAGCTCGATGTGGTTGCAAAAAAAGTGGTTTAAAATGCAATAAATTTTGTAAAAGTTGCCAAGGCCAAAGCTGTGATAACGCTTCTGCAAGATCGTTTAATCTTGAGGATGATGAAAATGAAGATAAAGAAGATGAAGAAAGAGATGATAGTGATGATGAAAATGATGATGATGGAAATGTTTATGAGGATGAAAATGATGGTGAAGAAGAAACTACTGTCGAAGACGGAGAACAAGAAAATGAAGCTATATGTACAGGACGTAAAACTGTTAAAAACACTCGTTCAAAAGTATCCACACAAAAGGTATAATATCAATCAAATAAAATTCTTCTTTAGTTAATTTTTACGCTATGGACGATAATTTTTTTCTTGTATTCTTCACAGATTTTTTGTGGTTGTAGAACCAATTGTGCATCAGCAAGATGTAGTTGTAGAAAAAGTTCTCTCAAATGTAATGAATTATGCAAGTTTTGTCATGGTGATACATGCAATAACAGTATAAATGCAGGCGTTGATACCAATGAAGATAGTGAATATGAGACACATACAAAAGCTAACGATAAAGACGAAGAAACACCTACTGAAGAAGAAAACGAAGGAAGCTCAACTGTTAGAGACAGCAGTCCACTTGATGAAATTTATATTAACTTTGAAAAATTTTAATATAATTTTTGGAATTGCAAAATCTATATTTTTTTATTTATTATATAATTAGAGAATCAATTACTCTTAGGAAGTTTCTTCAAATTTTTTTAATTGTAATACAATTTTGTAATCTATTAAAAAAAAAATATATATTTTCATCAGTTAAAGTTGATTTAATTTGAAAATAAAAATTTTAAATTGTTATAACTTTTTTATAAACAATTAAAAAAAAAATTTTTCTCTAGAATTACAGTTTATAATCATATAAGTAATTTTTTTTCTGTCTTCTTTTTCTGTCTTCTTTCTCAATGCTTTTCTCAATCAACTTTTTTAATCCTCTCTCTTTCACTGAAACAACAGTGTCGGTGTCATTGATCAAAACTGTGTCACAAATACTGCATAATGCTTGTTGATCCATGTTGAAATTTCAACCTATATAAACAAGAAAAGTACAAAATTAATTCATTATCAACTAATCTAGGTAGATACTTCAACAATAGTATTTAAAAAATTAAATAATATAAAATGATTGATGGTGATTTTTATAACAAAGTAAATAAAAAGCATGTGTTTATGTTTTGACCATGCGGTTTCTCAATATAAAATTGAACATCACTTAAATAATTACCTTTTCCAAATTAACAGCAGTAATCAATTCACTCAAAACAAATGGAGAATATTGTAAACACACAGAGAACAACTGGCGCATTGAGAACAACTGACGCATGCGCATGAGGTACCGAAGTCGGTAGTGAAAGCAAATGGCCGCCACACAATATCTTTAACCAGGTAAATTATTTTATATCTGCTTGAAAAGAACAGGTAAAAATTAAATTTCAACGCGTTTGGTCAATTTCTTAAAATATTAATCTATTAAAAAAAATATATATATATTTTCATCAGTTAAAGTTGATTTAATTTGAAAATAAAAATTTTAAATTGTTATAACTTTTTTATAAACAATTAAAAAAAAAAAATTTTTCTCTAGAATTAAAGTTTATAATCATATAAGTAATTTAAAAAAAAAAATTATGAGTTTTTTCAATTTTTCAACAACTTATGATTTTTTAAAGTTCCTGTTATCATCCCCTAGCTTCTAGCTACAATATCTCAGTTAATTTCAATTTTAGGAAAAAAAGTTGTGGGAACATTTTTATGTAAAATTTTACGCTCTACAACTTTTATTCGAAACTTTTTTTTCTAACACTTACCATTTCCCCAAAATTTCAAAAAAACCCCTTTTTTTATTTTTTTTCACCCCTTCCCGGGGGTGAATTTAAAAAAACCTTTCACAGTTCGTTTTTAGATGCTTCAAAGTAACTTATATCCAAAATTCAAGTTTTAACCTCAAAATTCGTATTTCATTGGCCATTTTCTTGGACTAAAATGGTATTTACCGACGAAAAACATTGCTCATGTTGTTGCTTCTTATAAAAATATCTTCTTGTTTCGCTCGATGGGGTGTACTGATAAAATTGTACAAGTTTAGTCTCGTGATTGAATTTGTACAATGTTCATGTAATTCACCCTTCACAGATTTCCTCATAATGAAATATTTTCAACAGGGCTGGGTACAAAGATTTTCGTTGAAATATTATTATTTTGTAGTCTACAAACTTTTCGGTCATGAATTTGGGTATATGTATCTTAGATGGTTCCTAACGGATTTCAGCTTTTTTCGATAGGTACTTAATTCAATTGTGAACGCACAATTGTAAAATTTATGGGATTTCCATATATCGCATTTGATAAAATTTGGTGAATTCAGGTCCTATGCTGATTTGATTATGAGTAAATATGAAATTTTTTCATTCTCTTAAGTGATTTGGTATTTTGCCTGATTGTATAAGGATTTACGTTCTTTTGCCTATAGCGTGCGATTTGCTGATGAACATATGTAAAATTCTCGCATTTATTTTGATGGAATTTAGTGTGAATATTAGAATTTAGGCCGTAAGTGATTTTATTGTAATATAAGTTCTTCTGCCTCTACGGTGGAATTAGTTTATGGGCTAACGTGAAAGTCTTGCATACTAATTGATTTTGATTAAAATTTTCTTCTGGGTATTCATGTTGAGTCATAGATGTTTCCATTAAAATTTGAGTTCTTTTCAATACACGGTTCACGTTGCTTAGAAGTGAATTAAAATTTTTCGAGGGATAATAGAAGAAAACAAAAAATAAGGTATTGTGAAGAGCCTTAATGCCGCAACCATTGGCAGAGTATTTCTGTTGCATTCTCAAATTACATTTCAACCTGTACCTACTTTGTTCCATTTTAGAAACAATATCACCCAAACTTAAAACGGAAATAACAGTGTTTCTACCAATTTGAAAGCTTCAGTGAATGCAAAGCCTCAGTCGAAACAAATCTGTGGTAAAATATTGTTGAGACGAAATGTACCTTCAACTGAAGGTAAGGAAAAAAGTATTGTGATCGTTTTTGTTATGAAAAACATTTTTGTTATACGATTTCAAAATTTGAGCTCTCAAACTGCATTCAAGGCCATCGGACTCTGTGTCCGCATATCCTTTTAGTATCCCCAACTTCTAAAATTCTCATACTTGGTAATAATAATGAAACTTGGTACGAATATTAAGTTTGGACCATAGATGGTTCCATATAATATTGGTCTTTTCCAGATAAAGAATACGCGTTGAACATTCGCTAATATTAAATTTCCGGGATATACATATCTCGCGTTCTATACTTACAATTTTGATGAATGGGTGAACATCTAAATGGTTTAGTTCGATCAGATCCTCTTCCAAAAATGTCTGATACTGTTTCCTGATGATATTTTATTTTATAACAAAAAATACTTGTGGTAATGTATATCTCTCGGCATGTATATGGAGAAATTTCAATCATAATAATCCGTAGATTTTTTTAATTATGAAAGAATTTCATTAATATTCAAGTTTGAAATAAGTCGTGAAATCAAACTTAAATTTTCTTCTGATTCCACTGATGTAAAAAAACATTCAAGAAGTGGCTGCAGATGACAAACTAAAATAGGCGATGGTAATAGTTATATGAGCCACCTGTTGAGAAAGCGGGTTGCGCAAAAGCACACGAGTTACGAAAAATGGTGTTTAATTTTTCTAATTTTGAATTGGACTAGAAAATATTTCAAATAATAAATACAAACTGAAAAAGAAAAATCTTTTCTAGGAGAATTCCTCATAGATTAGTTTCAAAGCGTCTATTGATTTCGGAGATATTTATTTGTTACATCATTCCTTTATGGAATCAAGTATTGTGACGTTTCATGATTTTGATTATCAAAAGAAGTGGCAGATAAAATATACTGTAATGTCCGATTCAGAGAACAAAATTCCAAGCGATATCAAGGAAGTGGCTAAAAGGTTTCTACAATTCAAGTTATCTACAATTATTCCTAATAAGCTGAGGAACGAGTATGATTTATCCGATTCCAAATTTAGATAGTTTGAGTAGTTTAGTTTTACATTTATCCTGAAATTATAACAATCAATTTCGAAGTATATTTTCAATCAACAGCAGGGAAATATTTCTGTAGCTACTGAAAGTAAGATGTTTCAAACCCACAATACTTATATGTCAAAAATCGAAAAAAAAAATCTGCCTTTTTGTCCGTTTTGCTGTGAACCCACTCACATGTTTCAGTTAAAATCAGACCCAAATCGAAAGTAACAAGACATCAAAACCAACCGTAAACTTCCCTCTTATATCCCCGCGATTTACAAGACCCATTCGTTACGTCCAAAACCGTATTCGATCACACACACTCCCCCCTCAGAATAATACAGAGCGCCGCCATTAGTACAGATTGCATGCCATTTCCCCGAGTTCACCTTCGTGATGACCCGTAAATTTTTCCCAATACGCGGCCGAAGATTCAATTTGGAATCGCAACGAGAGCGCGCGGCATGTGAAAACGCCCGGTCTTGTTTGAAAAAGAAACATCGCAATGATCAATGATAAATTTCCAGCGGGAAGATATATTTCCCCGCATGCTGAAATATAAGCAAGCGACACGGATGAAATATTCCCGAAAGTTCCGCTGGGACTATTTCTAATTTGGAACGCGTTATTTATTCCGATATGGTGGATCGTTTAGACAACTCCCGAAACGAGATTCTCAGCGAGGGTATTTATGTATTCCCGATATAATTCCGGGGATGTTTTCGTATTAAGATGAATGGAGCGCGGTTTGAAAGATATTTCTTTCGTTTGAATTTATTCGAACGGTTGAGCGTTCAAATGCAAACTTTTCGAATTTTGGTTTGTTATTTTTTTTCACGGTCGTCCTCTGATCAGGTGGCTGCATCATGTTTTCACGATATATGTATTTTATATATTTGTTTCAGATAAAATTATCGTTCCGAAGATTTAATTCGATGGTGAGGAATATCAATCAAAAGGAACAGTTGTATACAATTCATTCAATGGCAACGTTTCTGAGCATTTAGCTCTTTCATAGGCCTGATGATGGAGCTAAATGCTTAGAAACGTTGCCATTGAATAAATGTTATACAACTGTTCCTTGTGACTGATATTCCTCATCATCGTATATATTTGTTGTTTACCTGGTTTACATTGGTATAATGGACTAGTTTTCATTTTTTTGTTAAGGATTAATTCTACAAATTTAAGTAACGAAACAAAAATGTGGAAGAATCATTGAAATATCTCTAGAAATGAAAAAGTTATGGGACTTTGAAGTTGCGCTTGGAAGAATAATTTCATAGTACGTATAAGTGTCGTGACGTCACAAACTAGACGACTGGTATTCACAGAGTGCTTGCGAATTAATTGGTGTACAATCACTTGTGCCGTTCGTGTCGTGTTTTGTTCGTTACACGATGGCTGAAATAACTTACTATATACATACATATAAATTACTTTTTTCTCTTTTTACTTTTTACTCCTCACATAAATATGTTTTGCCATTGATAGACTTCAACAACCAGTACTCAACTACAAACTGTTTATGAAACGTTTTTTGAATAAATCATCGTTATAAGTTGAACCATGATGAATCAAACTCAAAAGTAGATACTTACTTGAAAAATTTAACTCCTTTTATTTCAGCACTGACATAAGATGGATTTGAAAAAAAAAACTCCATCACTGCAAATATATCTATTTTAGGCAAATTGTCTCACTTTGTCCTTTCACGAAGCCTTCTTCCATTATGGTGACATAAAAACAAAACTCGAGTTAAAACTACACTGTACAACTACAAACGGCGCGAGAGCCTTGGCGCGGCTAAGTATTTAAACGTAATTTATGGTGTAGCGATCACAGGCTAGAGCCGTGACGTCACAGACCAAAGACGTTCCGCGCTAAAATACGTAAATTTAAATAATCTATTTCTCAGTCATTTATTGATGGATTTTCGAAATAAAACAGGACTGAATGAAAAGGACATTGAAGAAAATAATTTAAATATAGGTGATCTGAATTATTTCGTAGTTTGTTGTAAAATACATTTCAAATTCATTTGAACCCAATTGAGAAAACAGTTGCATTTCGTTTTTTTTTATTAAATTATATTTGGATCTATCCCATTTTTTTTTCAATTCAATATACAATTTTTATCTATAATATCATATGATAATTGGTACTTATATGCTTACATGGCGATGAATTTTTGGTTTCCATCATTAGGCATTTGTATTTTTATTATTATCATATAATTTTATCTTCACGCGAAATTTCAAGCTGGATAACATCATCAGAACCACAAAAAATTCTGTTTTCACATCAAAATGTACTTCATATCTTTCTTCTTACCTTCCTCTATATTCTCTGACAGATCAATTTTTTTTCGAAATACTCCCTCAGGCCTTACTGCTTTCATATAGCAGTCACGTTATATAGATGTTGATGTCATCATTCACAGTAATTGCCAGAATATCTATCCAATAATAAAGTCATTATCACTGGTACATGTATTTCTACTAATATTCAAACTTCAGTATTCGCGACTGGTTTAGTGGATTCGAAAATTGCGAATCTGCTACCTAATTGGCAGTTCTGCTCTAGTTGTACACTGAATTCTCTAATGCGCACAGAATGAGGGACAATCCAAAATAGGTCAAACATAGTTTTAAATCAAGAGAACAAACCCCCAATTCTGTGAACTGGATATAATATTTCCACTATGAATAAACCATAAATATGAAGTGACATCAATCTATTAATTTGATTCAATTCGAAATGCAATTTTCATGTTTATTGAATATATTGCTTCGATATAGAAATTAGTTTAGTCAATAATTTTCAATGCTTTCGAGAAATGTAGATCTGCTATCACTTTCGACACGCAAAAATTGAGATTTCTGATTTGAAATTTTTGGTAGCAAAATTAATATCACATTTTTGGTTTAGTGTTTGTACGTTTTTCGGTACACATCTTTTTGAAGCATCTATAATTCTTCAATTATTATCTATTATGAATGAAATATGGATTGTATATTCGAGTTGGGATGTAAATGATGATAATAAAATAACAATTCCTTCGAATGTGCATGCATAATGGAGTTTGCAATGAGATAATAGAGTTATGAGTCAGAATTTAAGGTATTGTAGATAGATAATTTTTTTGGAGTGATAGTCGGAAAAGTTAAATACCACAAGGCCTTTCTGATCTGGGTTCCTGGTCACTCGGGAATCGAAGAAACGGAAACGCCAATACAATTTTCAGAGAGGTAACACAAACCCTCTTTTACTGGCTTTTTTACTGTGGTGAAGTAAAATGCGCCTATAAGAAAGAGAAAACCGAAAGAAACGTACTTTAGCGGAATTTTTCAGTAAGTTCTTTCAGAGCTTCAATACCAATCCAAAAAGTATTTGGATCTCTGTAAAAACATGCTCCACCATCTTACATCCTCAGAGGGCACTGCCGTCTCAGGATGCACTTATTGAGGTTATGGTTATCAAAAACTGACGAGTGCAGATTCTGTTGGAATCAGGAAAAAACTTCTGATCGCCTGCTAACAAAATGTCCCACCATTGCAAATCAACGCAAAATATGCTTTGAATGGAAAATTTGTAGGAGTGCAACTTTCTTGATGCCATCCCAGATGTTGCAGGTCATTAGACCTCCCCAACTGGAAGACGAGCTGTAGATATTGCAGTGAAGAGAACAGATATGATGTGGGGTACAATAGACCTTAAGGTATCGGTGCAAGGTAACCTGTTGGAAGGAGAAAGAGTTTCTTATGACCTTTTCGCATCAGTATGCTCCGTAATATCAAGTCAACGTAAAAATGCTTTGGATGAATTATTCCAAAATGTTCCTTCAGGGCTTTGATACTGCAAGATCCAAAAAGTACTTGGAACTCTGAAAGAACTATACTGCACCTCCTGACAGGCATTCTTGCAGGACACTGTCGCCTCAGGATGCACCCATTGAGGTTATGGTTATCAATTACTGGCGATCGCACATTCTGTTGGAAGCAGGAAGAAACTTCTGTCCACCTAGTCACAGAATTCCCTGCCATTGGAGTTAATCATGGAGTTAATGAGAACTCAACAACTGGAAGGCGAACTATTGCAATGATGAGAAGAGATCTGATGGGGGTACACGAGACTTGGAGGTAGCGATCCAAGGTGATCTGTTGAGAGGAGGAAGCGTTTCTTATCACTTTTTCATATCAGAATACCCCCCATAGCAAGACCACGCAAGCAATGCTTTGGAAGCCTTACTCGATAGATGTCACCTGCAGCTTTCTACTTCCTCGAAATTAATCTGGATTTCCGAACTGTCCCACCAGAATAAAAAAATACTTCGGAAAGTAATTCTCAGCGATATTTCCTCCAACATCGCGAAACGATATGAAGTATATTTCATTGGAGTCGATAAATCACTCAGGCACGATCCAATTTCATTTTTTCTCCATATATAATACTGGCCGGAAAGTGAAGAAAGACGAACAAATCCATTAGGCAAATAAATCACGATAAAAGCCAGATCGAACGTCTACTTGACGTCAGATATGGCCATAACGTGTAGGAAATTACTTTTGTTTTCCTGATCTCGGATGACTGCCCTGTCTATCACGGCTATCGGTTCCGAAAGATCCGATTTATTTTCATCGTTCTGAAACGGGTTGAGGACGCTCTGTAACTATTTGATGTTTTTATTGCCGATAGATTCATTATTATGAAAGCGATTCCTTATTCGGAGGGAATATAGAATTCATCCATTTCGGACATCTGAAAATGACAAACCTATTATTTTCTCTTCGATAGAGGTATTGAGCTGAATGGCTGACAATCAATTGTGGAATACTGAATAATTTCCTCGGATATGATCAATCTAATCTGATTCTTTCATCAAGGGCCTTTATGAGACGAGTATCGGAAAACGTTTTTCACAGAGATCGAATAATGAAATGAATGATGTGGTTTATCATCGGTTTGAAATCGATATATAATCGAGAATAAAATGAAGGGATAAAATACGTCAATATGCAGATTGGATCAAATTGAAATGTAATTGGATTGTTCGGTGTTGAAGACTGCAATATTTCACGTCGCACTGGTAAAGACAGAGACACATTTAATCAATTACCGACTTTATATTGAAGGTTAGCTAGGCAAAAAATACTCAGATAATTCCTTTATTTTTTCCTTGGTTGAATTCGTAGATCGAATTCATAATATTGTATTTTATGCATTTTGTTATTTTATCAATTTGTAATGTTTATCCGTCTCTCACCCAGTTGCAGGAACATTGATTAAAATTTAAAGCTGCATTGTAAATTTTAATCCTCCATTTAACGTTGAAGCCAATAGACTTGACCTACTTGAGGATTAAAATTTCAATGACGGCATTAAATTTTAATGATCGTTTCTGCAACTGGATGTAAACCTCATTACCGTCAGCAATCCAGTAAAACTTTATCTTTCTGAAGAACGAGCAATGAAAATTGATAGTTATCTCCAGAGACTGGAGGGCTAGGTTATATCAGTCTGGTCAGCTATCTCGTAGTGCTGCATCCATATTATCATATGGATGTCATTGTCCCGTCAAGTGAATTTCACGCAAACTTTACGGGTAGTTGAATATTCAGAAAGACGCATTTAGGTCAAAAAACCAACCCCAGCAGGTACAGCGAGGGCTAAAAATAGAATAATAGCATCCTTAGCGCCACATTGGCGCTACATATGGTCATCCTGAATTCACATTTAAGGGCAAGGAACGAAGACGTGGACCAATCAGGGACCTGAATTGCGCTTTGGTATGCACAATCCAAAGCGACGCTTAACATCCCCAGGAAATTGGGGTACCATATTCAGTACGCTCGTAGCTGTTACCTTGTAAACACATAACTTGTACAGCAATTTTTAATATATTAGTTAAGAAATCCGGTGTTTCATTATCCCAATTTAATAGAATTAAAGTTGATCGATTCAACGAAAAACAGTCATCGTTGGCTGAATAATGCGATACAAATGAGCTTTATAAGAAAAAGAACTAACCGGTTTATCGTTAGCCACTTCTTTTGACTGAACTTTTATCCGTAGTTAACTAGATTTCTGCCAGTCCGATATTCTTAATTGTATTTGACCACTTTCGTTATAGCGTTTTCCTTTATTTATTTGCTACAAATAACAATTTCATTGAAATGTGGTTACTTCAACATCAACTAGTATGATGTGGCTGGTAGGTAGGTGCAGTTCAACCCTGCCTGATATTTTTGTTCTTGAACCGGACGAGGCACCTTGAAATACCTCTGAATTCTCTCAACATCACGTATCTTCTGCACTAAATTGGAAGCGACAAAGTATGCATGATAAGAACGCGGTCGTATTACCAGAAGAATTTGCGGTACACGACAAAGCTTTTCAACCTAGAATGCCTTCCAATTCAAAAATAACTCTCTTAGACATTATCGCAATGGAGAATGAGTTCAAGATTCTTCATCACTGAGCCAGAAACGTGGATTGTCTTCGAAACTCAACACAATAACGCAATAAAACCCAAATTGAGTCAAGACTTTTCGAACAATAAATTTCGAGATAGGTCGTTTCGCAAGTTACGGTAAGTCCCCAAGTTTTAACCGTGTTAAAATTATGAATGCAAAATACATGATACGGGGGCACAGAAGATGGCTGTTACACGCCGAATTCCATCCTGCTACAGAATGGGCCATAAATTGAAGTTAAGGAGTGTGGAGAACGGTTGAATGTAAGAGTCGTGTAGAAGAAGGTTCGGGTTTTGGTCCTAATTTATATTCCTTCTTACAATGATGGTTTGCGGTTATTTACATGGTTTGACAACAATTCCAAGGCCCTTCGCTTTCACTCATTAATGAGAACACTAACCTAGTTTCGGAATTCAGTCCTTAATCGCTCCCTTCCACTTCGATCAATGCTCCAGGTGAGCAGCCTACGACGATGTATAGAGGATGTTCTGAATACTTGTGGTATGGAAGTTGTAACCAAATTTCCAGTATGGGCAGTAAATGATCTAGAAATAATGGGATTTGCAGTGTGTTTTCGGGATCAAATTAAATTAAGAACCTCTAACAATTTGAAGTAGATAACAAAGTCTATAATAATATGTCCCCAAAGAGCATTATCTGCCAATAATAGCCGATATTTATTTATTTATTTATTTAATACATATACAATGTTCTACAGGTTTAAACCCAACGACAGAACAAGGAGCATAAAAAAAATAATGTTACATATTCTGAGAAAAAAAAAAAAGATAACAAAAAATGCTCAGTCAGTCAAAATAATGAGATCTGATATTTGAAATGGAACAATTAAAAATATCCAAGTGAAAACTCACAGTATTACAGGCAGCACACAAATTATAAAGAGGTGAATACTTCAATGTATTCGTACGAGGTGTCGGCATATAAAATGTATTTCGAACTCTAGAGGATGGTCTTGGAATAGCAAAGTTTAGTTTTCCGAGAATGCTAGAATCTTTAATGACTCCGTTTATTAGTTTGTGAGCAAATACAACTGAATGACATTCTCGTCGACATTTCAAACTATTCATGCAGTGTCTGCTCAAAAGCAGGTTCTGTGGAAAACCGATAGGCGGGTAGACACCATCTGCTCTATATGAAAACAGTTTTAGACAACGCCGCTGCACAGACTCAACTCTCTCAATATGGACCTGATAGCAAGGAGACCAAATTATAGACGCGTATTCTAATTTTGATCTGACATATGCGTAATAAAGGGTCTTTAATGTGACTATGTCAGAGAAATAGCGAGAGATTCGCGCTATGAGCCTGTACATTCCATTCGCAGCAGACAAGGTAGCATCAATGTGTGGCACAAACGAAAGTTTCGAGTCAAAATTCACTCCTAAATCAGTTAACACTAATGGACGCTGGAGAACTTTGGACGCTATTGTGTAATCAAAAAGAATAGTATTTTTATTTTGCGTAAATGACATAACATTACACTTCTCAGCGTTCAAAGGTAATCCGTTTCTCCTACACCACTCTTCAACGTGTTGCAAATTAGCGGCGAGTCGCAAGCAGTCTGATACATTGCTTACCTCCAGGTATATTTTGAAATCATCAGCGTATAACAAACAGTCGACATCAACTACCTCCGCCAAATCATTAATAAATATTATGAAGAGGAGTGGCCCAAGGTTACTTCCTTGAGGCACTCCAGAAGTACTAATATATATAATATAAGGAACACGAAAAATATTCCAAAACATTCCTTATTTTCCTGAATTCACCATAAATATGGCAACGTCGCAATTTTCATGTGAAAATGATTTGAATCAAAGCCGAATGGAAAATTTCTTTCGGCAAATGTCCAACTCAAACTTTCTGGATAGCTTGGAGAATTTGAGAACCACCAATGACTTTGTGAGACCTTAGAAAAGTATATACCTTCAGAGTCATGAATTACTCGAATATTGCGATCAGCGGTTTGTTCACAACAAAAATACCGAGAAAGTCGAAAAATCAAGCGAATCTTTTTATCTGATGTTCAACTTCAAATGCAAAATTTCAAATCTTTGTATTAACTAACGACAGAGATGAGTTGGACCTAGTGGTTAAGACTCTGAATTGACAATCCTTACGGAGAGAGGCAGAAGTTCAAGTCCTGGACTGGAAAATTAATTTTCTGCTTCCTGAGTTCGGCTGTTTGGAATACAATTAACAGTACTCTATCCACAGAATCGATGGAGATACATTAATAATGGTTACGTAAAACACAACCATTTTTCTTGCACAAAACTTCTGAGCTCCTTAATGGTCTCAGACAAACCTGGGAAATCAAAAGGCCTAAGATGTAGGAAAGTATCAGTAAAAACCAAAGTGTCAAACCTCCTCACTTTAGGTCAATGACTTTCTCAAATTTCTCATTTAAAAATAATTATCTACGAATTAATTGAATCTAAAGTGGTAATAATTATTTCTCAAATTGTTATTAGTTGACTGGAATCATTTAATGAATTTTGTTCACTAATGCACCAATAATTCGAAACTGGCCCAAATGCTGATGAATATTTTAATGATTTTCTCTTGAATTATTAGTATAACAGTTAATGAGCGTAGTCAATACGAAACTTTTATATTTTGTTGCAGCTTATATTATGCAAGAGTTAACTTTTGCGACATTGGCATTTCATATTAATTTCAAATTAATACTTAGTATTATTTCGAAAGCTATCTGTTGATAGCTTTCGAAATAATACTAAGTTACTCTAAGCGTCAATACTAATTAATGAGAGGAGTGCATGCAGCTCAAGGAACCCTCAATCCCAGTGCAATATCTCTTCTAGGGGTCATTCACTCCAAGACTGGGGTCAACTGATTAATTTTTCAACAAACACATAAACCCAGATCATAAAGTTTTCCAATATAGGAAAACATGGCTCTTCCGCCTTACTGCATCTCCTACATCTCATAGAGGTGACCCCAAATTAGTTCGGAGAGTAGAGAGACTTGTGGGACAATCTTCATCGCAAGTTTTCAGGTAATTTCCACCTTATACGGCTCTTAAAACATCAACAAGACAGAAAGTTGTCACAGGGCTGACTTGACAGGAAGTGGAGTAATGAAGCGTCTCTCCAAGTTCCAAAACCCCTTGATTAATGTTTCAGATGGATGATGTTAACTTCCAGATGTTATCCAATCGACTTGCTTCTTTATTGAGTTTTGCTTTAGAAAATATGACATGGAGCAAAAGATGAAACCGATTATATTCTTATGGTCTCCATCGAATTAACTATACTTTAAGTTGACGCTGAAACAGATTCTGTTTTCATTTCTGATATAAGATTTTCTCAAAGTGTTGATTTACGATTAATATTCCCTGAAATAAAAATTGCGATACTTGTCGATACTAGATAATACATTGTTGTTCTCGAATCAATTCTCGAATACTTGTTTGATTCATCATGCTCGAAGGCGGCTCTTTCTTTCTCAAAAATAACTTTGATATGATAGAAAATGTGGCTCGAGGTACAACATAATTTTCTATGTTGACTGAGAAACTGGAACTGAGAGCTCGTCACACTTGCGCAATTTTTCGCCCTGAATCGCGCTCCATTTTGGGTAGTGCGAAATTTCACTCGAAGCGAGTAAGTTGACTTTAGCAAGGAAGTTTCTCTAATGTAAACTCATAGTGAATGATCTATATTGGCAGAGTATTCTTCTTAGCATTTTGAGCATAACTAGGGAACAAATATTATTTTTCACAAATTAGAAAAGTTGGTTGATGTCTGAAATTAATTGTAATAGCCTAATATTTTGATGGCTAACAGACAATTGTCTGATTATATGATTATTCAAATGAGTTTTCGAGAAGAAATATCTTTCATGAATCTGCCATTTCATTCAGTTCTCAATAATTTAATTATTTAAGTTCGCTGTTCTCCGAAACTGCATTCGCTACAGAAACCTAGCTAACTCCTATAATCAAACAATGGGAATAGGAAAAGTATTGTAATATAAAAGTTCTAAAACCACTTCAACGTCTGGAGATAATTGCTGATCGCATAATTAAGCTTCATTTCAATAACAATGGTTGAATAGAGTGGGAAAAGTTTGTCCTATTGAAATCCAACAAGCCTGTCTAATTGGCTGAAAACTATTGGTAATTAGAATCGCAGTCTTGTCATTTCAGGATTTTATGGATTATAATTAGTACGGTTTGTAAAATAATGGCTTTCTTCACCAATTATATGTTTCGTCAGGTCCATCTTCTCATTTAGAACGAATCGAAAACTCTATTGTGTCAACTACCTACTTCTAAAGAAAGACGAAATGGCAATTATTCTAATTATGGTAATTGAGAAATTGTATTCCACTTGTAAACAGATATCTTCCTGCTTTGGAAATCATTACTATTCATAAACAACGAGTGTTATCTCACATATGTATATTAGTGGAAATACTTTACAACTTTTTATCGCGCTTTCGCCATTTTGCAACACAACTTCGGTATTTCTTGAAATCGATAAATGCTTCAAAATTGAGTTCTTGGTCGAATATTATAGATTCTGATTTTATACAGGGTGTTTCCTAAACATGCGGCAAAAATTCAGGGGGTTGTTTCTTGGACTATTTTAAGCATGTTTTGTCCTTGGATGATTTTTGAAAAACCTCTTTGTTTCGAAGATACAGGGTGAACAACATTTTTCATATTTTTAAAATTAATAATAGTTTAAATAAAAATGCGTACCGCACTGTGTTTACTAAGTAGGTACAATTTATTTTTAAATTTGTTTAACAACATTCCAATTACTAAAAACGGCCAGTTTTTTGACTAAAAATTGCTAATACATCACAAAACGAATTCAAATGAAAACCGTGTTTAATCTGTATTCCTTTACCATCTGCACTTATAAATTTTTAGTCAAAAAACTGGCCGTTTTTAGTAATTGGAATGTTGTTAAACAAATTTAAAAATAAATTGTACCTACTTAGTAAACACAGTGCGGTACGCATTTTTATTTAAACTATTATTAATTTTAAAAATATGAAAAATGTTGTTCGCCCTGTATCTTCGAAACAAAGAGGTTTTTCAAAAATCATCAAAGGACAAAATATTCTTAGAATAGTCCAAGGAACAACCCCCTGAATTTTTGCCGCATGTTTAGGAAACACCCTGTATAACTAAGTCCTGCCAGTCCCCATTATACCTGTAATAATGCTTTTAATGAAATATGATATCGGAATGTAGTAGTTGTAGATTCTACTCATTAAAAATCGTAAACCTTGCAATTTTCGGAGAGGTCTTTTAATTTATTTCTTCATTGACCGATTCCATAGATTTATTTTTGAAAATAATGAACCAAAACAGATCATATAAATAGACTTAATTTATTTTTTCTTGAATATTTTAAATCCTATTTTCATGTAGTCAATTGATGAGATGATGCTTAAACTTTACCTGGGTATAAAGGCAGTATTGCTATTATAATAATGACATTCCCTTCTGGCGGGACGTTCTCAAGCCCTCTTCCTAGGATTATGAGTGTTTCGATCGAACAGAGGTCGCTGGTGGACTCTCCCACGCCATCTTGGAGAGGTGACTCTGCTGCAACACGGTGACTCCTATAAATCCGCCGGGACCAAAGTAGAGTGTAGCGCGATATCCATAACGCCACCTCTTGAGCTAACAGAGTCACTACACTCTCAAATGGAACTAATTGATCACTGCTTTGTAGTTTCTTATCATAATATCGACTTACACTTAAGTGAAACCACATTTTGGCGCACAGAATCTTTATTTGTGTATTTGTGTTTAACGGAGTTTAGACATCATTATTATCAACTATAGTAGGTTACTGCGTCATTAATTTCAAACGACATTTTTGTCAGGGCAGAGTTAAGCGTAAATCAAGATTTCGTCGAGAAATGAGTATTCAAGATGTAGATTGGATTGATGAAAGTGACCATTTCTCGCGTTCTATCGAGATACATCTCCCATTTCCGTATCCTATCCCCAAATTCCTCCGTCTAGATACAAAGATCTTAACCATCCAAAACTAACGACCCGAACGAAGATAAATGACCCGATATTACCACGTGATCGCGAAACAAAACCAAGACATCCTAGTCGGCAGTCACGTGACTCCCCCCCGTTAATCTAACGGGACAACAAATACCTCTTTTTACGCACGCTTGATATGCATTTATGGCGTTCGGAACATAGATCATCATTACCCGGGTCGCTAGCTAGGTAGCAGCCCTGTGTTTACACGTAAACGAAGTTTGACGTTACACTTCATGAATAATAACGCATGATATGTCAAGTTGGCTGAGAGAGGGAGGAAATCGTACGAGAGTAAGAGCACTCCAGATGATTATGGCAGTCTAGGGGACAATTTGGGCGGAGTTGGAATACTAGAACTCGGTCTCGGATTTCTTGCATTTAACTCTTATACGTAGGTCGTTATCACGTTGACATTTCCTTTCGACTTTTCTTGGCGCGGAAGGTCTGATGTGAGTTTTATTATCCTGAGGAACATCTGAATATTCTACACTACGATTTATGTTTTCCTCTACCTAACATAATGTTGGAAGTCATTAAGAAGATGGTGAAATGAATGTTATACAGTGAACATGAACAGAAGCATATATAGGTGACTTAAAACACCAAAACCTGAAGTCCAAAGATGTTTCACGGGCGATATGGCAAGTGGTGCTGTCCTGTTGATCCAATTTTCAACAATGAATGCCAACCAAGTAATGCACAGGAAGTTTATGAAACCAATCAGAATAATGAATGGTTTAGATAATCTGACTTGTTTAAAACATGATCGTGAATTATTCAGCATTTGTGTTGATGAAACTATCAAGACGAAAACAAGACTCGACATTCGAAATTCATCATGGAATTCTGAGGTTTCGAAGATCCAATTGAAGGCATTCTTCTATTGCTTAGCATTCCGTGTTTATCAACATTTTTGAATGGTTTTCCAATTAGACGCCTTCAATTCCTGAATGGTTATACTAGCAACACCGTGTATTATTTTTTGACATTTTTTATGTCATCCTTGTTCAATAGGTTCAACCATTTAATAATGGAAAGAAACAAGCTTCTATAATGTTTTGAAATTGTTTTATAAAAATCAATGTTCATTTGTGAATACTGAAAAATATTCAGGAATAGTTTATGGAAGATATTATTCAGTTAATGGACTCACTGTTCGTCATATTGTAGACACATTTGAAAGTGGAACTATTGTAAAGAAAACTCAAATCTGTCTATAATACAACGGAAATTTTTCCTATTGCTTTATTCACTTGAATTGTTAAATTCGCTCATTGTTGTTGAATTCTACCCTTGTTGTTATGTTTAATTATTCCCTCCAGATAATTTGTTTCCTTTGAATTAACATTACATTTATTCCAATTTCCAAATATTCCACAGGACCGAGAAAATCGTAGTCAGCAAATATACCATCAAAACATCATTGAATTTGCTGAATTCATGGAATGCAAAATTAATTCACAATATAAACCATGTGGACGGAATTCGAAAAAGATGCGATCGTATGAAATAACTAAATAACAGTTTCAATTCGTATGAAATACAAGTATTTCCATTGTGTGCCACAATATATTTCATTAAGCCCGAAACGTATTAGTCTTTGATTTGAAATCAGAGAACAATCGCTGTATAGCGATTGAATTTTCCTGAAATTCAACTCATTTATGGAGTGGTCGTAAAACTCTTTCGATATCAGCATAATCGATGCCTATTCGTTGAAATTGTGCGCATTGGAACATTTTTGTGGTTCAAATGAAGATTATTTTTTATAATGATGAATTTGTACTCTAATTCGATCCTGTCCGATCGTTTTGAAGTAAACCTGATAATTTTCAAATACAATGACATAGACTTCAACTTGATTATACAGCTCCTGTTCTAATGAAACAATAGAATCCATAAATTTCCCTAGTTACGGCGTATTGATAAGTGAATATACTACTTGACGACGTGGTATAATCGTTTTGGTGTTTCGCCTCCTGCCATATTGTGATAACTTCTATAGTAACATTCTTGGACGTTCGCCAAAAAATAAAAGTCAAGCTCAGTGAAATGTCATTTGATTTTCAAAATGCAGTGCTTTGGTTATGGTTATTGAAATTATTCGTAACGAGTACCACTCGAGCATAGACAATATATTTCGATTGTACGAACCTCTTCACTCGACGTAATTCGCGAAACACCACTCGAGCTGCGCTCTCGTGATCGGTGTATAATCGAATATTGCCTATGCTCTAGTGATATTATTACTGATTATACCAGGTCGTCAAGGTTATATCCACTTATTAATATGACGTAACTATGAGAAATTTATGGAGTCTATATGTTCATCAGAAGATGAGTCATAAAATCAGTGTAATGGTGAAATTGTTTCATTGACAAAATGACAAAATTTGATTGAGTGTTCTCAATATAAGTATTGTAGTAATTTGGTTTGTTTCATTCATACTAGAAACGTTTTCATGAATTTCACACTCGATTTAAATCAAATTGTTGAATCAATCCACTCAAATTTGTCACCGCTAAAATAACTAATAACAGTAATAACCCTATTTGAGGTGGCAATTAGGGAAATTCAATCACATCTGGAATTCTCCATTTGGGGAACTTTTGCCGCACTCGGCTTTGAGGTACCTATTGTTTGTCCTATCCAGGAGAGTCACATCGCATATCCTCTTCATCATATTAATTCCCACTTATTCCTAATAATTTAGATAAACCAGAATGTTGACGCAAGTCAAGTTTACTTAGGTTAACGCATTAATTTTGTCCTATGGGGGGAGAAGGTATGCTTTTCTCATCATGAGCAGGAGCAAACACAGAAACGTAAACATGGATTAATGAATTGAATTTTAACTCGTTAACACTTTGCATTTGTATCGGTTTGTTATTTTGTTAGTTTGCCCTTGTCAACGCCTGTGGTAATTCAACAGTGGAGAGTGAAGTTGTTAAAACATTTTTTTTGAATGAATGGGCTTGTCATAAGTTTTGAATGACTTTGGATTAACCTGAATGGAATTTTTGAATTGAGTAAATCTCCGAGGTTCATTATATTATGTTGAGATTTGTATGGAATAGGAAGCATATAACGATTCAATTATTTGAACAAATATTGAAGGGCTTCGATTTGAAAAAAAATTTCAGACCCAACTTTTTAGTATCTGTGCTCGACAAAAGTTTCCAGTGTGAGGGAGGTTTAACTTAGATTCATTTGTGACGTTTCTTATATTTGTCGACATATTTTTTTGATTATTTGCATAAGGAATTCACGAAGTTCTTCTTACTTAATTGATTGAGTTGCACTTGATTTGTTTTGGTCACCAGCATAACGTAATGTGCTCAATTGAACTTCTTCTTTATCCTTTGAATCACATCTTACTGAATGTAGTAAAAAAATGTTTCAATACTGAAAACTAAGGACTAAATAATAGTCGAAGTTGATGTTTTACGGGATATACCACAGTCATCTCCCATATTTTGAGAGATATTGAAACAAAATTTTTCAGGAATGTCATCAAATTTAGTTTTTAGAAAGATATACTTTCATCGTCCAAATGATGCCTGGTAGGTAATAAACATATCGAGTCTTTCTTAGAGATTTCGTAAAATTCCGAGTATCTGGACAGTGGCTGGAACAATTTCTTCTCAAATAGTGTTCTTCAGGTTGTTCGGGTTCCTTAGACAATGTTTCGAATCCTCTATTTTGAAATAAGAGCGCGAAGGACCTTAAAGTTACTTGTGTAGAGAGATCAACAGGTTTTATGTGCTATAGCACCAACTTGTTTGAATCATGTTATTCAACAAATATCTTGATTTTTGATCACAAAATTTACTGCAGCATGTCGAGGTACCAGACGGAACATGACAACAAACTGACTTTGAGAGAACTTGGTTAGAGCTCTAGACTAGAGGATTGTCTGATATTCAGTAAGAGCAGTTTGCCTTATTAACACATGAAGTGGAAATGACCTTCACTAGTCACCCACAAACTAATACTAGGAGGAATTAGTTTGCGGATCACCTGATAACATTCATCATGCCGCTCTCAGTTCCTTGGAGCCAGTTCTTGAACTAATATAAACTTGTTTATGTGCATATTCAGGTCAGTGTGCAAAATCCGCCTCACTGTGTTGCTCGAAAGTAGCCCAAACTAGCGATGTTTTCCAATATTCTGAAGGTGGAAGACAGGCTCTTTCTCGTCCCGCTCATTGACAACTTACTGTCTTAAGTTTGTGTAGCCAAGAAAAGAACTCTGTGGAATACTTGTATACGATAAATCAAAACTTGTGCGGAAAATTTTCCATGTGACAGTTCGAAAATAGTTCTTTTCAATAAGTGTTGTGCAAGTGCAAAAATCCGAACGATACCCAATCCATCTCTTTGGGACACTTCGTTTCTCACCTTAGTATTTTGAAATGCAGAAACTACTAGCCTTGATGCACCTAGTAGATATAGTACAGAGTGGTTTAAATTCAATGTTTAATGATGGTGTTTAGAGAAGTACGTGAAAAAATGGATGATTCGATATACCTGACGCAATCACTGTAGCACATTATTTTTCTGCAGGACCATCATGTTCTGGAAAATTTCAGTGAAAACATATTTTCATTTTATATTGATCAAGATTGTGAAAATTGTGATGATTTAACGAAAGTGGAAAATTCCAATTTTTATTTATATCGACATAAGGTTTTCAGTTTCTTTCATTTCTAGAAAAAAAAGCCCGAACACTACCCACATTGGATTAACTGTTGTAGTTCCAGAGATCCCATCATCAGAATTCGAATTTGGTCCATCCTGTACATTACAAGCTATCCTTAAGAGAGATACATCGTTTCTAACGGAAGCCTTTTACCAGAATCTCTATTCTAATTCATGTCGTTTTCCTTTGGGATGAACATTCCTGCTCATCAAATGAAACATAAAAAGCAAAAATTTGAATGATTCCCAGATAAGCTTGTTTTGAATCGATGCCATCAAGGAACAAAGAAATTGTCCAATCTTTGAAATCATATATCTTCTATATATCCTTCCACTCAGAATTCGAGTCAAATTATTCGCTTGACTTGCGAAATAACCTGGACTTTCACATAGTCACTAAAAAAGGTCAAGGAACGTTATAAAAGAAGGATAACAATCCAATTCTTGCAAACAAGCCCCCGGAGAAGACTCAATTTTGATTAGGAAACTTTCCCGGCATAATTGAATTATTTTTAGATTTTTCCATCTCCCATTTGATTCACCCATATTCCTCCTGAATAATCAATTGGATTCACCCTTAGGGACTATCTTTCAATTATTCCCTGCCTCATCTTTCATTTTACAACCGAACGACAATGCCGTTTCCCGAAAATGCCCCCCTCCTCTGAAAGATCATCGCGTCCGATTGGTTGGGCTTTTAGCGATATTTGATTTTTCCGTTCGTCGGAATATGATTTAATCGCTTTTTCTTGTTGCCGATGACGGGGCATTTCCCGAAAGGTCGAATTTGGACGGCCCAAAATGAACCTTGGGGAGACAAGAGCCGTAAACAGGTCGCCTATTATTCCCAATTAATGAAATTTCTTTGTTAGCCGGCCGTGTTGTTGGGATGAACCGTGTTATTTAAAAACGTCCTTTTGCTCAAACGGACCTTGAACGATTTCGTTTGACAATAGGGATGACGTTTCGCGTTTTGAGTCGATATTTAAATATTGATTATGCTGTAATGGCAAGGATAGGTCTCGATAGTGTAGATATACAATGCTAAAAAGAGAGATAAAACGCCATTAGTTAAATAAAAATAGTATGATTTGGGCAATAGGGATGTTGCGTCATAATATGAAATCAAATGAATTTAGGTTTTCAAATACTAAAATAGCATTTTCATTTTCTTATTTCTCGAATTCAATTTAATGAAATCGATTCAAATTGTGTTCTTATCGACTGGCACGTGAGTGCGAACGCCAATCGGGGCAATTTGACGTCATAGCACTGAAACGTTCAGAACATAGACAAACTAATCTTATCTAGAACTAGTTTATCTATGGTTTAGAACGTCAATATCAGCTGATATCAGTTCAGTTTGACAGACTGTTAGCACGTGGTGATCATAGATAAATTAGTTAGTTTGTCTATGGTGGTGACTCTTTTATGCCGTGACGTTACCATAATACCGTGACAGAATGAAGCGTTTCAGCGGGAATTCAGGAAAAATTTTTATTTACCTATTTTTTATTGGTACTTTCTATATTTTTCAATAAAAATATTTTTTTCATGTTTATATAGGGCTCATCTACAAATCAAAAGCAATTTCAAAATATAGGCAACATCTCTATTGCCTTTAAAAATGGGATAGAGCGAAGGGAATAGGAGATATTGGCGTGAAAAAAAGAGATTACCTGAAAAGTTTTCGGATGTTTTGAAAATTGGTTATTTAATGGATTTCGATATGCTCTTTCTGAATTTCAATTTTGCCACCTAGTATCTTTGCCGCTAGCGCTGCCATCTTGTAAAATGGCGCCGAAAATAAATTTTCTGGAAATATCTCCTTTCCGACTTGATTTATTAGTTAAACAGTTATTTGCAAAATTAAACTATTGAGTATTTCCTACAATTCCTACAATTTATATATCAACACTTTTTCTGTAAAATCAATTGTTTTGGCGTCGGAGCTTCGCAAAGTATACTTCAATAGCCTAAAAAAACACAAATATTGGATAGAGTGTTCCGTTACTCTGTGATAGATCATTTTAATTATTAGGTGTACAACTGTGCTTTCGACGTTTTGCGATGACTGTAGCGGTAATTGGCAGTCGAAATAAATAGATGTCACACAATATGCTTAGGTATTTATAAACATAACGCCATCGATTTGTATCTGCATCATGAAGTTATTCTCGATACATACAGCTTACGAGTCAAATTCTCGTCATTTGCGGAAGGTTTCCATTTTCTGCTTCAATATAAAGAAATATGCGGCTGAGGCTCATCGAATTCTCTGAAAAACCTATTGTGAGGTCGCTTCATCGCTTCAAGAACGGTGAATTTGATGTCGAAGACCAACATGGCAGTGAAAGAAAGAAGGTTTTCGAAAATGCAGAATTGAAGGCATGATTTAATCAAGACTTGTGTCAAACGCAACCAGAATTGGCAGGATCATTGGGACAAAGCCATTTCAAAACGCCTGAAAATCATAGAAACGATTCAGAAACAAGGTAATTGGATGCCGTACGAACTGGAGACGAAAAATGGTTTCATTACGATAATCCCAAGCGGAAAAAATCATGGGAATATCCCGGCCATGGTTCCACATAGTAGGCCAAACCAAATATTTACGGTTTCAAGGTCGTGCTCAGTATTTTGTGGGACCAGCTCGGCGTAGTGTATTACAAGTTGTTTAAACCGACTGAAACAATCACAGGCGATCGTTATTGTTATTCAAGTTGGACCGCCAAAAAAAGCAGAATTCACCTTAGAATCTGTACAAGAAAATTATTACATTATTTTGTATATCAGCAGACATATTCTATTTCAACACTCAAAACTAACAGTTGAATTAATTTCATTTTTTTCATTATTGTTCGTTAGAATAAAAAAATTGTGCTAGCCGTGATTCTAGCATTTCACTATGGACCCTCAAGGACCCATCCTACTAACCCCCATTCACCAATAGGGCTATGTTAGTTTGTATGAATGGGCTAGGCAATTTCTTCCTACCACCTAGGCTGATCGAATTCTAAACAGATCAGAATTGCCAATCAACACTTTCATTCCCAACTCCTAACAAGAGTTTTCGACAAACCTAATGAACCAAGTTCAAACACAGCCTGAGGTGCAAATACTTAATCCAATTTTCCCTTGAATATATACGCTCATTCTGTTCAACTCTTGCGGCTACCCACCATGACTAACCCAACTATTAATTGAACGTTTGTTTCTATCACGATCGGATTCCCCTGTCGGTATTTTTCGTTTGTTTTAATTAAACCCAGAAGTAATTGCATTCTCTGATTGAATTTATTACGCCTTTTCTAACTTTATGCGCCAGGCCCGATGTGCTGGCCTAGGACTTTGCTGATGCGTTCGAAACCGTTTTGTCTGGAGTAATTACATCAGGAAAGGCTAAATCTCGTTTCGTTTCTCGCTGCGTCCTTTTAACTCAAGAATAACTCATCTTCGATGATTTTGGGTCGATAGACTGTTATTGAAGGTTCTAATCTTAGTGAAGGGGACTAGGGTAACATTTTCAGCTGGAGTTGGTAATTAATTTAGGTGAGTACTTGATAGTGGCTTGTTAACGTTGCTAATTTTTCATCAATGTTCTTGAAATTATGTGTTCATTATTTCATTCTACGATGACGAGTAAGCAACCAATTTTTCAACTGCATATTAAAATCATATAGAACTGATTTCTGTTACAAAAACTGCTGACTTTAAAAATAACAATGAAAAATAAACTAAGAGTGAGGAAGCTAGTAGTTAATATTCATGACATCCTTGCAATAAACATAACTTGATAAAAAGAAGGAGAAGAATTATTATTCTTTACATAATTTTCTAATCTATCTGAGGAGGGTTGGTTTTTTTACAACTATTGGATGTCTATTGTTATTGTAGAAGTCTTGCTGACAATACAGATATGAATCGATCCAATCTTTTACTTCTTTATAAGATCGGAATGGCTGATCAGTCGAAACAAGTGATAGTTCAAGAATGAAATTCTGGAGAATGCGGCAGGTGGGGTAGGACATTTCGAAGTATATCTTGATCACTTTCGCAACATGGGGTCATATTGTCATGCTGTGAAATCACTTCATTATGTCATTTGTTGTATTGCGGTCGTTTGTCTTTCAATGCTCTGCTCAAACGCATTAATTGCGTTCTTCAACAATCGCCTGCGATTGTTTCAGTCAATTTTAACAACTCATAATATACTTCGCCGAGCTGGTCCCACCAAATACTGAACATGACCTGGGAACCATGAATATTCGGTTTGGCCGTCGGCATGGAAGCATGTTTGGAATACCCCCATAATTTTCTGCGCTTGAGACAAACGTAATGAACCAATTTTTCGTCTCCAGTCACAATTCAATCCAGAAATTCCTTCCGACTTTGCCTTGCAAATAGCTGTTCACAAGCAAATAACGCCGTTCAACATCTCTCGGCATCAACTCGTACGGCACCAAATTTCCTTGTTTCTGAATCATTCCCATGAGTTTCAGACAATGGCCCTACCAATTGCATTTGACTAGTCTTGGTCAAGTAATTCCTCCAATTCTGCTTCTTCGAAAACCTTCTCTCTTCCACGCCATGCTGGTCTTCGACGTCGAAGTCACCGTTCTTGAAGCGTTGAAACCACTCTCGACACGTTCTTTCACTACAAGCGGCCTCACCATAGATATTTGAAAGCATTCGATGAGCCTAAGCTGCAGATTTCATCATATTAAAGCAGTAAATTGAAACCTCCCGAAAATGATGAGAATTTGGCTCGTAAGCTGACATTTAATCAAGAATAACTTTATGATGCAGACAAAAATCGACTAATATTTCAATGGCGTTGTGTTTACACATGCTATGCTTAATGTATGACATATACTCGGACCTATACGATCTATTTATCTCGACTACCACTTACCGCTTCAGCCATCTATTGCAAAACCATTATTCATTTCAAAGAGTTCCCCATTGCGGAAAGTCCTATTTTATTAATTCTTTACTGAAGTATAAATAACTATATGCATCGTATAACTTTCCGACCAAAAATTTCTTTTTTTAACAAAGCTTCTCCCATCTTGAAAATTGATGGGATCTCAAAAACGCTGAGGGTAGAGGTGTAGACGAATTTTGACTGATCACGAGAATGACACATGGTATATAAACCCTACTTAGACCATGGATAATACAGGCTTTAACAACGTTAGAAATCAAATTAAATTGAATTTTTTCATGAAATTAGTGGCCACTTACTATTTTTCGTGTTTTAGACAAATTTTTTGAAAGTGAATTTACTTTACATGGTAGTAGAGTACCTTGTTCCACTTCCGAAATCATCTTAAATACTACGAATGAGTATATTAACTGAGTAATGTCCTCCGTGAATTCTTCTTTCTGTATTTACAAATGAGCCTGATTTTAATGAAACAATTTAAAAAGTTCTAAATATTCTTGAAGCGTGTATCGTTCAACGATTAAATGACCAACTGAACACAAATGACATAAGGATATCAAAATCTAATATACAGTGTTGCAATTACAAGTATCTCAACTTGTATCATTCCTTTTGGAAAACCCTAAATTTTTTTGTATTCATCATCCCAAACTAAGAATCTTGAAACTTTCGCCTGAGCTCTTTCTCTTGTAATGAATGATGAAGAAGCTTGAATTCCGTTCTTGCTGCTGAATGCCGTTGCTCAAGGAGGGCTGTAACGGAACGAGGAAGCGAACAGGAAAGCGATTAAATATTTACGTACGAGGTTCAGAATGTGAAATGTAGTTCGTTAATCGATAGAGCCATAATGCCCGTGTTTATACTGAACGTCTACAAACATTGCTTTGTTATGATTGTGTCTCGCCGTGGAATATAAATTTATTTTCGTCTTATTTCATCGAGAAAGCTATGGGATTAACCTCACAGCTGGATCGATTTTCGAGGTTTCACTCTTACGCTGAGTTAATTGATTTTTTTCAACGACCGATATTCAATCGGACAAAAAATCTACAGATTGATTTATAACCATCTGAACCCCTCAACTTCAATTCACTGTGAAAGCATATGGACGTAAAAAATTAAATTATGGACGATTAATCATAAAAGTTTTGATTGAACTCGCTAGAACTGAGTAACACTGACGCTAGTTAATCGCATTTGTAAGGGGAAAAGTGGTGTCAAGACTTTTGGTTCTCGTAATTTTTTTATTATATTCATCGAGGCATCGAGGCTTTGCCGTTCGCAAGTTTCATGAAAATAACCGTTCAGTGATCACGCACCATTTAGGTGACATTTAGGCATTTCTGTCAACGTTTCAGTCCTCTCTGCAAACACAATAATTCCATTCACCTAAAGTAACAGTTTAGTGTGCTCTGTCTTATTTCGGAGTGATAGGAACTCATTTTTTCGAAGAGCAAAAAATTACCGTCACAGAAATTTCCCAGATTTATATGTCAATGTTGGAACTATTCCTACAGCCTCAATTGAAAAAACTTGCTTGTCTGGGTGACATCTGGTTCCAGCAGGATAGCGCTACAGCCCACACAGCTTGAACCTTATTAGCTGTTTTGAGATAGATGTTTCCATGGTCTTACTGAAAGGGGACGTAGGTTGGCCAGTGCGCTCACCAGATTTGAGCATCTGTGACTTCTTCCTTTGGGACCGCTTCGAAGATAAGGTCTTCAAGCATTTTTCACTTACACCGCCAGAACTCAAGCAGCGAATAACCGAAGAAATCCGGGCCATACCGCTCGAGATATGGCGAAAAGCGGTCGAAAACTTCCAAAATCGGCTACATCAGTCTGTCGCTGCTGACGACCGCCATCTTTGTGATCGTTTTCAAAACTTGAGCCGAATAACTATATTTCCTACTGTTTCGAATGAATAAAACTGTTTTTTTCTAACTTTTACAATTTTTTTCAAATAGCACTTTGAAACTCGTCAGTCGGCTCTGCCGCACATTGTACTAGTGCTGAATAAAATATTTTTCCTTTTCTAAATAATATATTGTTATTCTGAAATGCATATTACCGTTTTTGAATTACAATTTTCATCTTCTAAAATTCAATTTGCTTCTTAATTACATTTTACACTTTCTGAAAAATACAAATACAACAAGTGTAGTAGATACGCGAATTTCTTTCGCCGTATAAGATGCAAATCAACGACATAACTTCAACCTGAATCCCCTATACTCATTCCTCATCCAGAACCAAAATCGCCTTGACATAACACCCGTTTCAACATATTAGGAACCGAAATTCCCCCGCCCTAATAAAACCCAAGAAAGGACTTAAATTTTTCCGAAATATCCGGGTTATTACGGCTACGAATTCCCATTCGGGATCGACGGACAAATTTCGCCGTTTCGCAGTCGGCCAGGCAAGAAATATCCAGGGATGGCGGCGTTGGGCGGGGGACCGGCCTTCGGCCTGGGAATTGAATGCAAAATGAGCAGCATGTCACACGCACACCGTCCCCATTATACGACTATTCGGAATTTACGGTATCCGACTACATCGTCGCCTTCCTGTATGATATCGCGCAATAAGAGTAATCTGCAATTTCTATACTAATTTCCATATAAAATGAATTGCACTCTCCTCTTATTCCGGATCATCGTTTCCGGTTATTCCCCGAGTTATTCCGGATAATGGAATTCCGAATGGACTCTTTCGAGAGTTGGAAACAATGTTGCATAATTTGGTGGAGGAAAAATCCGGATCTGTTTCATAGGTCCGAAATGGAGGTTTCGACACTTGGAGGAATTGAATGTGCAAATGGTTATTGCTTTGGTAGTGGACAGTTGGACTATTTAGGCAAGAAGAAGATGTTGAATTTATGGGTTTATCAGAGGATTCACTAATACACACTTAATGTTTCAATAGTTCAATATAATCTCTGAAATGTCTCTCTCCGAGCAAGCTCGATGTCGAAGAGATTCATCTCTTAGGTTAGACCTCTGTCATTCGCTCTAGATCATTGAAGATCTATTCTTGTTATTTCTCTCGATAGCCCCGTCACTCGCTTAAGCGCTCGCAGCGCCACGGTGACGATATGAAGTAATACTACGAGTAGGTAAGATGTAATGTTGGTTGTCTCTTTCGTAATTTGTTCGGATGAAGTAATATTCTAACAGAAGAAAAGAAGGAAAAGATAATTCTAAGGCATAATTATATGAACTAATAATAGTAGTGAGAACTTAATGAATATGAAATGTTTTCGGTTTCTTTTCTACATTCATTAACAGTATGCTGTAAGAAAAACAAACTTTTTCTAGAAGCCTCTCATTCATTATGATTGTTCAAATTATTCACGAAATTCAATAACAAAGTGAGTTTGAGCACCTTTATGATATTTTCACATTAGTAGCCTTTGATCCAAGACTATGTTTCCAAAGAATAACATCTTCGCCTTCCTGTATGATATTCCGCAATAAGAGTAATCTGCAATTTCTATACTAATTTCCATATAAAATGAATTGCACTCTCCTCTTATTCCGGATCATCGTTTCCGGTTATTCCCCGAGTTATTCCGGATAATGGAATTCCGAATGGACTCTTTCGAGAGTTGGAAACAATGTTGCATAATGAGGGGGGGGAAAAATCTGGATCTGTTTCATAGGTCCGAAATGGAGGTTTCAACGCTTGGAGGAATTGAATGTGCAAATGGTTATTACTTTGGTTCAATTTGGGTAGTGGACAGTTGGACTATTTAGGCAAGAAGAAGATGTTGGATTTATAGGTTTATCAGAGGATTCACTAATACACACTTAATGTTTTGATAGTTTAATATAATCTCTGAAATGTATCTCTCCGAGCAAGCTCGATGTCAAATAGATTCATCTCTTAGGTTAGACCTCTGTCATTCGCTTTATATCATTGAAGATCTATTCTTGTTCTTTCTCTCGATAGCCTCATCACTCGCTTAAGCGCTCGCAGCGCCACGGTGACGATATGAAGCAATACTACGAGTAGGTAAGAAGTAATGTTGGTTGTCTCTTTCGTAATTTGTTCGGATGAAGTAATATTCTAACAGAAGAAAAGAAGGAAAAGATAATTCTGAGGCATAATTATACGAACTAATAATAGTAGTGAGATCTTAATGAATATGAGACGTTTTCAGTGTTTTTTTAATATTTATTTATAGTATGCTGAAAGAATAGCAAACTTCTTCCAGAATCCTCCCATTCGTTAGGATTTGTTGCAATTATTCACGAAATGCAATAACCAAGTGAGTTTGAGCTCCTTTATGATATATTCACACTAGTAGCCTTTGATCCAAGAGTATCTTCTTAAAGGATACCATCGTTGCCTTCCTGTATGATATCCCGCAATAAGAGTAATCTGCAATTTCTATACTAATTTCCATATAAAATGAATTGCACTCTCCTCTTATTCCGGATCATCGTTTCCGGTTATTCCCCGAGTTATTCCGGATAATGGAATTCCGAATGGACTCTTTCGACAGTTGGAAACAATGTTGCATAATGAGGTGGAGGAAAAATCCAGATCTGTTTAATTGGTCCGAAATGGAGGTTTCAACGCTTGGAGGAATTGAATGTGGAAATGATTATTACTTTCGGTAGTGGACAGTTGAACTACTTGGGCAAGAGGAAGAAAAGATAATTCTGAGGGACAATTATACGAACTTATAATATTAGTAAGAGATCTTAATGAATATGAGATGTTTTCGGTTTCTTTTTCACATTTACTAACAAAAATCTGAAAGAGTAGCAGATTTTTCCAGAAGCCTCTCATTCGTTAGGATTTGTTGAAAGGATTCACGAAATTCAATAACAAAGTGAGTTTGAGCACTTCTATGATAAATGGATATTAGTAGCCTTCAATCCAAGAGTATATTTCTAAAGGATAACATCGTCACCTTCCTGTATGATATCGCGCAATAAGAGTAATCTGCAATTTCTATACTAATTTCCATATAAAATGAATTGCACTCTCCTCTTATTCCGGATCATCGTTTCCGGTTATTCCCCGAGTTATTCCGGATAATGGAATTCCGAATGGACTCTTTCGAGAGTTGGAAACAATGTTGCATAATGAGGTGGAGGAAAAATCCGGATCTGTTTTATTGGTCCGAAATGGTGATTTCAACGCTTGGAGGAATTGAATGTGCAAATGGTTATTACTTTGGTTCAATGTGGGTAGTGGACAGTTGGGCTACTTAGGCAAAAAGAAGAAGAGAACGAAAAGAAAATTCTAATGAAAGTAGTGAGATCTTAATTAATATGAGATGTTCTCGGTTTCTTTTCTACATTTATTAACAGTATGCAGTAAAAAAATGAAACCTTTTCCAGGAGCCCCTCAGTCGTTTAGGATTTGTCGAAATTATTATTCACGAAATGCAATAACAATGTGTGTTTGAGCAGCTTTATGATATATTAACATCAGTAGCCTTTGATTCAAGAGTATCTTCCTAAAGGATAACATATATTGTTTTGCAGGAAGTTCAGTTGAATGTTTACCTGTTTGATAAAATAACAGGCTGAAAACTCCTTCCTTTCAGTATATACTCATCCAAATCTTAACTGCTTTCTAAACTCTGTTGAAACCAGATAGTCGTTGTTCCGTATATGCCTCATTTAAGAGTAACATTTTGTTAAAATTTGACTTCATTAATAAAAATTGTCATGAGAATAGAAACGTCTACACCTAATGGATTCACAACATTCTCAACCTTCTTTCAATGCGAAGCTTTTGTGAACTGTTTCGAATATCTCTCAATAAGTTCTGAGCCTCAACAGAAAAACACATTTTTTCTTGAAAATTTTGAATTTTTTGTCGAGGATGTCACCTTCAACAGCAAAACCTGTACTTCAATGCTCCTTCAACTTTTAAATACTCTTTCTTCAGAGAGATTCCTCTCTGCTTTCGAATTAGGCTTCAACCTTCACAATCATTTCTTTATTAGAGCCAAATTAGAAGAGATATGCAAATAGCCCGTGTTTATTGAGGTCCAGATCTGGATAAAAAACTGGTTGGTCAAGCAGTCGGAAGCCCAATTCGCTCAATTTGACAGTGGTTTTCTTCGAAAGAAATTTGTTTACACTCAATCAATCCAATAAAGTTATATAACATTATCTGTCTATGGTCTTAATTTTGTCAAGATAGTCAATGAACAATAAACCTGTACGCTCCAAAATAGTGATGCCCTAACCTTGCCAACTGATATTTGAGATTTTGGTCAGTTTGGACGGCTTGGCCGACGACTTTACACTCAGCTGATACTCTCTTGGACTCAGGAGTGTAGAGATAAAACCATATTTCATGCACTGTCACCTATCGACGCAAAAAATCCTATTTATTCAGCTTACATAGCTTCAAACTAGGGATTCACGGCTTGGCTTGATATTCAAGCTACTTAGCTTGAGCTTGACTTGAAATCAACTCAAGTCAAATACTTGAATTGACATTGAGAAACTACTACTTGACTTGAACTTGAGTGGATTTCAAGTCAAGCTCAACCCAAGTAGAGTGAATATCAAGCCGAGTAGCTTGAATATCAAGGCAAGCCGTGAACCAAACAGCGGTTTACAAGTGGGGCACCCATTTCGAGCAAAGCTTTCTTATGGACAAAACTTCACGAAAAATAATAAATTCACTGCTTTCTGATATATTCAACTCCACCGCTATCTGACGTAATTTCAATTAACGAGCACTAAAACTATTGAATAACTTTTTTTAATATTTTCTAAAATAACTGCCGAATTCGGACGACAAGACCGTTTAGCATCATCGTTTATTGGGGTTAGGATTTAACTGTACCAACTGTTTCATTCAATATTATCCACAAAACATGTTTTCATGTCGCCTAGTTTCTAATTTTTTTCAAAGTGATTTCTTGATCTTCTACCTTCAATCCCTTCAACTGTAGATCCCAGGGGCAGAGCCTTTTTTTTCTGCACTTATTCAAGATCTGTGTCATCTGTGAAGTTATGATTTTACCAGCATTTTTTCAGCTGAGATGAAATATTTTACGAGTCTGCTTAAATAACTAACTCTTGTATTAAATTCGCATATTTCTTCTAAAAAAAATACGGGGACCTTTGCTCGGAATATAGAAGTCCCTGCAATCCAGCAGTTCTCTATTTCACGAAAAAACTACCCCCTAAATAACCTCAAATGTCAATGGCAACAAATTCTGTCCAACCAGTTTCGCCCAAAAATATATCGCCTATATAGAAAACCAACTTCGGCTGATCCCTCCCCACCCCTCCAATTCCATCTCGAAATTATCCTCCGAGTAATATATTTGAGAAACGATATAACTTCGAGGCCTCACAAAATTTAATTCCAAAGAAATGGCGATTCCAAGGGAGTTATTAATACGGTGGGGGCTGCTGAAAATGTGTCTATTCTACCAGAATGGAAAGTTTGATCATTTGAAATCGGTTTCCGTTTCTCTCGACCTAACGCCAAGATGAAATATTGCAAAATTGGAATTCTTCTGTGAGCGACAGGTACTTGATTGAGTTGGTGGCGTTGCCGGCAGATTGGCTGTAGCAAGAGGTGAAACGGTTTGCGGTAGGCCGGATGAAAGGGTTCTCCGATACGGGGAATTTCCAATGCTGTAAATATAGCGGAATTGTATAAGATGAACGCGGTGTTGCCAGATCTGCAGTTTTTTCCCTAGCACTGGGGGAATTTAATATCCTTTGGAAACTGGGGAAAACTCAATGAAAGCAAGCATAATCTGGTCAAAATTATAAATGAGTCATACATTTTTTCATACAGTGCTATTAATTAATTTTTGACACTTATTTATCGCACTAATTTCGATGATCTGATCTGTTGGGTATTTGATTGTCAAGGATGGTCCTTTACTGAAATTTTGATTGTGATTCTTATTACAGTCAAAAATATAAATAGGTACATACGTTTCGAGCAGAACCCTTCTTCAATAAACCTAATACTAAAAAATCATAATAAATAAATTACAAACATCATATATAAAAAAGAACGAACATATAGAGATTCATTACCTCTTTGAGTACTGTAATAATAACAACTCAATATATACTTTGGAAACCAAATCGTTAGCGTTAACGTGTCACCTTATGTTGTCATATATTGAGCAACAAATGTTCGGCTGTGTTTTCTACTTTTTCTTTTATTTGTATAACTTTGTTTTTTGTATAAGTGTTCAATAAATTAAGTCCCTTTTTGTCTGTTCTATCATTATATTCAACACTAATGCAAAAGACCAAACGTAATACAAATTGAATAAAAAGAAGAAAACACAGTCAAAAATTTGTTGCTCATGACATTTAGTATTTGACAACATAAAGTGACATGTTAACGCTTATGATTGGGTTTCCAAAGTATACAGGGTGTTTTCAAATTCAACGTGAACTTTGGAGGAGGTGTTGGTATCACTCATTTGCTCTCGTTTGAGCCATATTTATGGATATCCGAAAGTCAACAGTTTCCGAGATATTTCCTTTCATGTGAAGATAGACGTAGGTACCTTGCTTTTGTTGTGTCTATCATCCACCATTTACGGTATTCAAAGATAAAAGAGTAACATTTTTTAAGTAGAACTATTCAAAGATAAAAGAGTAAAACTAAAAAAGGATGGCAGATCATAGATTGAATAGGTATCTACTTCAATGTACACATCTACACCAATGATCAGATTTTAGTCAATCAAACTCTTTAGCGAAACATACTAAACACTAAACTAAAATACATGCATTTCTAGCAACAGCTCAAAAAATAATCTGATAGAATTGAAGCAATATTTTTCCATCGAACATATGTTTGAATTTTTCTATTTTACAATCAAGTGAAATTTGCTGGTTGCTGGGATTTTTGGGTCTGGCAACACTGGACGAACGTGAAACAGTTGGATTTGTGTGAAGGGTAACCCAGTCGAAATTGAGTTCGTTTCAATCATAGCGAGCGGATATAATTACTATGCATTTCGTTTCCGATTGCTGAAGGTGAAAGAAAATAGCCTAGCTCATCATTACGGTTGAATATATTTGCAATGTTTCAGTTATGGATCACTACTTTGATAATTTAAATAAAAGTGGACGAAATGGATTACCGATTGTTCTTCGCAAAAGACAGGGAGAACATTTTCTGTACTGTGATACCTATTGGAGAAGAGAGCCACAATGTTTTGAGTTGAAGTGGCATAGATTTGATGGGGAGAAGTGATCCCAATCCATCGAAGTAAAAACCTTTAGAGTCCATATAAAAAGGAGAGAATGTGACAAATTCATCAGAATAAATAAAAATTTTCTGAAAAGATCTAATGACAAAACTACAAACTTCTATTAAAACTTCATTGAAATTATGTGCCTGATTATCTTAGTAAAAAATTATATATTCGGAGATTAACATTGGTGCTGTTGAGAAAAAACTTTCGAGATACCTAAAATGTATCTCCAAGACAATTTTCTTAGATTGAAACAAACCAAGGGGTATAAGGTATAACTAAAGGTTTCTGATTGAAAACCTAATACTTATAAAGAAGTTACATCTTATGATCATCAAATTCCTTTCCTACTGCTTTCTTCATCTAACGATAAATTGGCGATCCATCTTTTTATTATACTATTACCTATTTTAGTGATGAATCACATTTTTGCTTAAACTTCTGTTTAATTGAGTAAAACTATGGAGACAATTCCCGATTAGTTGAAGAAAAACTATCAATTTATCAAAAAATCATCAAAAGGTGCTCTTCATTTTGACTCACTAGCAATGATATATTTTGAGAAAGAGGAATAAAAAAATTGTTAAATTCATACAATGAAACATGTGTCGATAAATGTCAGTTAGCAGTGATGAACGATTAAAATTCAACAGAATTGCGCTATGTACCATGAAATCCATGAAGTAAATTGAATATCCATACTATTTTCAATCAGCCTGAGGACATCGTTCAATAAATTCAACACCAACTCTTTTACAAATGTCATTGTATAACAAACAATTGCTGATATTACACCTGTCCTAGATGTGTGAGGCTGAAAAATGACGAACTTTGAATGGAAGAACTAAATGCAACTAAATACATCATTTCTATACTTTCCTCCATCTTACGAAGTCAGAAATCACTAAAAGCTGCAGAATTCTTCGAACACAATTTCCTATAAAAGTAGCCGCTATATACACTAGGGTCAAAGGTGGCTTTGTGGCAATGGAACATTTTTATTTTCCATTATATATTCCTGTATGCACAACAGTCGAAAAGGAAGGAAATAGTAAATATTTCAGATGAATTTCGTTAGAAAAGCACACCAGTTCTCCAAGATTTAATGGCTCGAGGTCAGGTATAATGGTAACGAATGGAAACGAGCTCAAATTAACCCCATACAAAGCTATTTAGTTTTTATCCTTATTTCCGAAAGTAGTTGAGGATTGGATTCTCGAGTCGACAACATAATTCGTATTGCACATAATGACAATTAATGTTGAAATGAGGCAAACCAGGATTCAACGCAAATGGCCAGCAGATAAAAAAATGCAATTTCATGTGATATAATTCCTGGTCCGAGACTTGGCTATTTTTATCTTCAAGTTGACATGAGTGTGTAGCTTGTAAGTAATTTGGTTCATTGATGATGCTGTAGTCAGTTAATTGGAAGTGTGTTTTGTGAATTTCATGAAATTACACAAAATAATCATTCGCAACCGCCGTGAATCTGGAAATAATAGATGATACCCAGATAATTGATGTTTCATTGGACAATTTCCCCAATCAATTGTATTTGAATCAGGTTATTCGTTTGTTTTGGAGTATTCAAATTTGATCGATTTATAATTGCTATCCTATCTGTTATCCAAATATGGGTAAAACCTGAAGTCAGGAATTTATTCCTTCGTCTATGGTTTTCATTAATTTGTGTCAAGAAGCATTATCTTGGTGGAAGAGAACCTTTTCTTTTGAATTTGAGGGTTTTTTTTCTTAATTTCTCACTAATTCAATTCAATAACGTTATGTAATATTTCTTGTGTTTGGCTTATTCCATAACCTTTCCACCTGAGTTTTGTCGGTTTGGACTGCTTTCCACTCAACTGACGTGATTCTTCGAAAGTATAAAATCAGCTTGCAACCTTTTAATTTAGAAAGCCATTGCTTTGCTTGCACAGTATAGTTTCCACTGGAAAACATATATGAAACTCGTTTCCATCCTTTTTTCAAACAATAAGAAATGTAGCATCACGTAACCTTCAATATCTCGATCCAGACTCAATTCTATGTCCCAAAATGTTGACACTCATCTCTGAAGCTCGGTACTATCGAGAAAAAAAGTGCTATAGCACTGGTGGTGTCTACTGTGTTTCAGGCCCTGGACTTATTGAGTGAGGGCCCAAAACTGCACCATTAAATATTCCAGTCCTTGAATTGATCTTGAATCGATATTGTGATCTATCTTCTCTCACCTCGTGTGGATTTATGATATTCCAGCCATGCAAATTGTGGAGATTCATGTACCCATCCTTGGCACAGGAAGACTCGTCGCTCCAAATGATCTTATTAAAAAAAATCTGGATCTGCATGATGTTTTCCAAAATTTGCCGGCAAAATTGAATTTCGTTGAGGTGAGTAATTATGCTAGTAATATTTTCGCACGTATGTAATCATTGGTACTGGAAGACTCTTCGCTCCAAATGATCTTATTGAAAAAAATCTGGATCTGCATGATGTTTTCGCAAAATTTGCCGGCAAAATTGAATTTCGTTAAGGTGAATTGCCATTGTTCACTAAGTAATGCAACATCTAAGATTTCTTAACAGAATTGACAAACTTAATTTTGTCAGAAAAGTAGGCATTTGGATAAAAACAGCCATATCTTCTTTCTTCGAATAATAAATGACTGCAGTGCAGCAGTAGCTCGGTACATTTTTTTTCCACAACGATGGGCTAAACTTCATGAACAAAATAATCCACTACCAAAATTTCCAATAAAAATATTTCTCATAGCCCCCCTTTAAAATGTTCGGAGGATGTTTTTCATGTAAACGTTAAAATCATTCTTCAGCTATATTTTACTGAAAAAATTAGCCAAAAAGATGTAAGGACAAAACTATTGAAAGGGGCAAAAATTCATTATTTTCAAAAACAAAAAAAAAATATCTCGAAAACGGTAAGACTTTTATAATGGGAATTTTGTCATAGCAGGTGGGTTATCCTTTGATCTACATTCTCCTTCGGTTTGACGTGGTCTTTACGGGACACTCTGTATATTCGTTCTAGAGTCATCGTGCGTAAACGGCGTATGGTAATTGATTTTAACCTCGAATTCTCCTTTAGTGAGTCTAATCCACAAGGATAATACACCGTCCATCTGAAACAAGCACACAAAATTAAAATACAGAGGAAAATATGAGGTGGGATCACAATTATCATTCAAAATGTAATTATTTGATTTTAATTGTGCTTAGTGCACTTGTGATTGTAATCCTACCCTTAACATCTGTTCGGAAAATGAACTACACGTTTACGTTGGTTGTCAGCGACCAAAATTCGTATAATGGAACAATATCCGATGGCATGTTTTTCCATGGCTCGTACCAGGATCTGCGTTCTAGGAACTGGCAGCATGAAACAGGAAATTAACTTCCTTTCCATAAAATTGAATTCGAAATTATTCGGGTTCTAAATTACATAATTTACGTCCTCCTGACCTGGAAGCCCCGAAAACGGCTGTTATCCGAAGTATCAGGTGGCGCGACAACCCAAAGATAATAAAATTTTCGGATACAAATTCAATTCCCGAATTTTTATGGTAGATTGCGTTGTTTTCGTTTTGGCACCCATGGGGATGAAAAATTATTCCTGTCCTCATGGAGGCATTGCGAAGAATTTCCCATATTATTGCAGGATCCTAACCGCATGTGTGTGCTCGTTGACATAAATTGATGATTCCATGTTGATCTTATTATACTGGGCAAAATTGATTTAAAAGGACTGGCATATTTGAGTGATGCAAAAACCCCTCTTTTGAATCTAGATATCTAATGTGTGGAACGGAGATGAAATCTCATTATTAAGATGAAAATAGTATGATGCGGTTATTTGAACAACGTTTATATCATTTTGAGGAAAGGGGAGTACAAGTAGGCGTGTTCGAAATGATAAGTTCTAGATTATCTGTATTGAGAGTCTGTGTTTTTAGGAAACGAGAAAGATGTATTCTCATATTTTTGTGATCCTTTCAAGGAGACGTCATGATAACACTTCTAAACATAACGCCATCGAAATATTAAGTAGTCGATTTGTGCCTGCATCATAAAGTTATTCTCAATTGAAGATGTCAGCTTGCGAGCCAAATTTTCGTCATTTGCGGGAGCTTTTAATTTTCTGCTTAAATTGAAGGAATCTGCGGCTGACGCTCATCGAATGCTCTAAAATGCCTATGGTGAGGCCGCTATTAGTGAAAGAACATGCCGGGAGTGGTTTCAACTCTTCAAGAACGGTGATTTTTTCGTAGAAGGCCAGCATGGCGGTGGAGGGAGAAGGTTTTCGAAGATGCCGAATTGGAGGCATTACTTGATCGAGACTAGTAGCAAACGCAACAAGAATTGGCAGAATCATTGAGAGTGGCGCTACAAGCCATTTAAAAACGCCTGAAAGTCATTGAAATGATTCAGAAACAAGTAAATTGGGCGCCGTACGAGTTGAAGCAGAAGAATATTGAACGGCGCTTGTTTGCTTGTGAACAGCTGCTTGCAAGGCAAAGACGAAAAGGATTTCTGCTTCGCATTGTAACCTTACCGGGTACAATTTAAATTTTGCGCGGCTCTCTAGTCGGAGAGTGGTCGTGATTCTAACATTCCACCCATACAAATATGATTCCAGAAAACTATGAATAGGTCTCAATAAATATTAACAAGATTCCAACCAACCATCTATTTCAAATGAAAATAAAATTTCTAATTTACAAACAGCGTCCAAATTTACAAAGAAAAATTTTCTGAACTTATCTTCAGTATTTCAACTGAATCGGGATCACTATCTTCAGTACTACTCCAGGTGACGTGGAAGTAGGGTCGGAATCGAAAGACGAATCCACAGCGTAGATTTCGTATTCGCCTTTTTCAACTATACGTAGGTCTCGACGAAGGTACTGCTATTTCTCTCTTCAAAGAAAAACTGGAATTTCTTTCTTCAAGCCCAACTTGAATGGAACTTCTTTCCAAACCAAGAAAATGGAACTTCTCTTCAAACCAAAAATTGAGTTTTCTCTCCAAACCAAAAATTGAGTCTTCACTCCAAACCAAAAACTGCAATTTCATCTAAGTCAGATTTGCATAATCTCTCAAAGTTGATCATGCTCCGTGATCATGAATCCCAAGTTACAATTTTGAAAAATATTAAGAGGCTGTTTCAACGATTAATTTGTAGTGAATCAAAAAAAAATAACAAATTTGTTTTTGAGCAGCCAATCCGAAATCATAAAAAAACTTGAAATGAGAGAAAAAAAAATATGGATGCAGATAAACATTACTACGTAATAAAAAACTATATCACTGATTTGACTTGAAACAAAATAACAACCAATGTAAATTCATAATTCACGAGAAGCAGGCTCAACCTAAATTCTTTGTTAAGCATAAGCAGTAGGTAAATTTGGAAATTTAATTACGACAAAAAAACTAACAAAATGAAGGAAACCATGCAACAAAGGAACTTTAAAATAACATTGTATATGTAACAAATAGCGAGAAAGCAAATATACTCGTTAACTTACCCCTTGCATATTAAGGGTTAAACACAAAACCATTAATTTATTAATCTCAGGCAAAAATCAATTCTTTATAACGAACCTCTAAATCAGAATGAATAAAAACGATCGTCAAATTATCTGAAGAAGCCTCGGACACATGTATGCGTCGCGCCTGCATTATTTCGAAATTACCTTTGATTCGTCGGGAAAATATCTGCAGTGGCGTAACACGTTACAGCATTATGACTGAAGACGAAAAAAGGGTTCATTACGATAATCTCAAGAGCTGTAAATCCTAGGGGATATCCCGGCTATGCTTGCACGTCGACGGCCAAACCGAATATTCACGGTTCCAAGGTCATGTTCAGTATTTAGTGGGACCAGCTCGGCGTGGTGTATTATGAGTTGTTAAAACCAAATGAAACCGAGCATTGAAAGACAAACGGTCGCAATACAACGAGAGACATGATAAAGTGATTTTAGAGCATGACGACAATGCTCGATCCCATGGTGCCAAAGTTGTCAAGACATACTTGGAAACGTTGAAATAGAAAGTCTTTCTTTGCATTATTATATCTATTCACATGAAGTGCGATAAAAAAAACGTTTTTATACCCGGTAATCCTCTCAGCTGTAGAACACGTTTCATACAAAAATCAAAAAATAAAATATTGCACATCTCCAACTCCAAATTTCGACTGAATAAACATGCAAAATTCAAAACGTTTATAGATGAAATCGTGTGCTTTATTTTCTTCGTGATTTTATCAAGCTTATACACAAATAAATAACAGTATTAAAAAGAGCCCTAGACCGTATATCATTGATTCCAATTCTGATTGAAATTTCGTCTTCCTTTGTTGTGCAGCATCCTTCAATCAGTTGTAGAACCTTTTCAGACACTTAATTCCGTAAGCTGATCCGTATATCTTCATTTATCTTTTCCTTGTTCACAACTGTCCGCGAATGAAATATATGACTCAGTTCGTCCTCGAAAACACTAGCTTGTATACTTTGGAAAGTAATATTCGTAAACATTTATCATTTTCTTCCGGCTTTGGATAAAAAATTCCTCGTCACCATACGAATTCCTTGTGCATCTCTGTCAAATTTTTATGCCGCCATTAAAAGTTTTTACTCGAGCGGAGGGTAACTGTAATATAAATACTTTCTGAGGAGTTCGGCGATGTGCACGCTTTATCTATATATCATCTTTCAGCAAATAACCCCGCTCGAACGGGCCTCGAATACTAAGACCAATATTAGTAGAATGAGACCACCGAATATTCTGGGGGATCAAAATTTGCCTATCGTTTTCGATGAGGATGTTTTCATGGACGTTATATCGGTAAATACTCGGGCGGAAGTTGTGGACTCTTCTGAATATCGACCCAAAAATTCAAATTAAGAGAATATTATTACTTCTTATTCTTTACACATTAATCATTTCTTTTATACTTTCATCGTCACGTTCATTCATACGACACACTAGTTCATTCATACGACAAATTAGAGACCAGAGAAATATATTGAGGTACATCCAAAAGTGCAATTTGCTCATGAATGATTTAGTGCTCCAAAGCTTCTCACTTCACACCATGCTTTCCTCAATTTTTTTCGATATTCTAATTCAATATTCTATGATTCCGATGATGTGGTCAACACGAGATTTTGCATAAAGTTTGAATTTATGGTTATTGTAACGAGCGTTCATTTAAATTCGTGGTCGAGAGTGTTGTGAAGAAATTAGAGTTGATCATTTGTTATTACAAGTAGCGCTTAGCTTGTACCAAATCTCTGTCATTTGTTTACATACTCCGAATCTGGGAAGAATATGGTACGAGCTAAACGCTACTTGTAATCACAGAAAATGAACTCTACTTTCTCCACAGCACTCTTGATCACGAATTTAAATGAACGCTCGTTATATTTAAGTACGAACGAAATTATAACTGTTACTCAGTAATATATTTAATTTTCTTTTATATTCAGCTTGAATTCACTATAATTTTTATTACGCTATCAAATTTCGGATTAAGTTTTCTTATTCGGAATATACACGAAAAATCTCTTGCTAATCTGATGTGCTGTCGTTGATATCTTGGGTATTTCGTTTCCATTATCGTTTTTTGAATTTTTTGTGGTTCTGATGATGTCACCAGTTTGAAATTTTGCATGGAGCTTGAAATTATTATTTAATATCAACAACCAGGATTGTACCTTCACGTCACGGAAATTTTGGATATTTTTTCGATATTCTTAAATTTTCTACGATTCTGATTACTCAATGAACATGAATTTTTGGGAGAAGTATCAAATTATGAATTTTATATCCAAATGCAAATTTTGAACACGATCAAATTTGCAGTTAACAGGAAAACAAAATTTCGAACGGTCATTTTTATTTCTTTTAAGGAAATGAACAATAATTGACCCTGTCCCTCATCGTTTGAGAACATTTTCGACTCAAAATTCGAAAATGGTACAGACATTGTGGCAATTGACACAATAAAAATTAAATGAGTCCACAAAAATTTAAATAGAAATAATTGAGACATGCTAAATATTCTAGATGAAGACTAATAGCAAAGACATTTGGTACTTAGACATTTCAGACCCTTCTTGTAAAACATGTATAATAGATTAACCTATACACATTTGGTAATTTTGTTAAGTTTTCGACAACAATAGCAGTCAGTCGTTGAATAACCATCAACTCAGCAAAGGCATACTGAAATATTTTTGGAAAGAACCCCTGTCTTAGTTAACGACATACTGTTAAGTGAAGCTATGAAATTCTGATGAGACATGAAAATTTTAGTGACTATACTGACAGGGTTCAGCGAGGTTACTTAACGAATGAGGACCATAATTTTCTCAGATCAAGACATCACGGCTTTTACAAGACAGAATAAAGGATCTCTATGAATTTTTTGTACCATGATTAAAAAGAAGCGTAAAACTGTTGTTCGAAGATACTCGATGTAATTTAGTTATATCTTGTTTCATTTAGGTATTCATAAAGATTTAAAAAAATATTCATATCTCGAACAAAATTCGCAATTCCAAATAGGTCTCTTGTGATATTGAAAATTTATTATGGAAAACTATTTCCGAACATTGATGTTGATCGTTTTTATTTTACTATATTGTTGAAATTCTTTTCTCATTCAATTTTTTTTCTGATTTCAGGTATGTTGGCGAAGAAATTTTCGATAGACGTAAATGAAGGTGAATAGTATATGGGTGAGTATTTGATTAACGTGAGAAATACTTGATAGGGGCGCTATCTATGAATTCTGATATTATATAATAAAAAGCAGCTCGATATTCTGAAAAAAAACTGAATATTTATGAATTAACAATTTTCGAGATTTGTGGCTCATTCCACATATAGATATTAGAACTATCGAATGAATATTGCTTGAAGAAACGCAATAATTATAAATCGCAAATATAATAATTATTTCAATGAAGATAAACCCGAGGAGAAACTATGCATCGGCGCATTCGCCATTTAGCGCCGCCTATTGAATAAATACCTATTATCATTTGTTAATCTGAATCTACTGAAATTACAGAATTATTTTCCATTTATGTCTTCCCCTACTTCAATCATCATAATATCATAAGAATTGATAACAATATCAAAAACTCATTTAAATAGAAAACAAGCATTATGTAATTTTTTTCCGAGAAATGGAAAATTGAAGTACATTCTCTAAAGAAACAATTCAAAGCTCATACGACTAGTCTGTGATTTCCTTATTTCAAGGATCATTTCAACTTCTTTGAAATTAATTTGAATGTGAACTCCGAAATTATGGCATTTAGATGTAAAAAAAACATTCAGTATTATTTAAGGATTTCGAAAGGCAAAAATTGTACAGGATAATCCTGTTAAATAACGAAGTTCTTCATCACTCTGTATGACAAAACATTTACTCATAATTCGATGAATACCCCTTTCCATAATATTTTTATTTCCGATTTGAAGAGCCAAGGGGATAAAGCCCGTCATCAACTCAAAGCCGATTTCGAGAAATTTATTTTGAAGTTTACCAACTAACGGAAACTTGTAAAATTATTTGAAAAATACGAAAAATGTTATATCAGAACTATGCATATTCACAATATATTCCCGGAATAACCTTTCCTCGAACTTTTGAATAATGATATTTTATACGAATTTCGAATATAAAATGCGAATTATAACCTTCATTCACATTTTAACCAAACAATGAAAAAAAGAATGCTAAAATATATTTTTCCAACAACTGCTATGAAAAGTAGCGTGTTCTTCACAGCTTACTCAATTTCAAAACTATGTATTGCTCATACTGTGGGAAATATTATTCCCCATGGCACTTTGCGCTCACCTCGCTTGGTAGACCAATGAAATTGGGCTTTTGAGTCGTTTCTAATGAAATACAATAAATTAGCACATACTGACAACGAAGGTCATTTTGATATGAATCAAGTCCGTTACTTGAATTATTGAAATTTATGCAGTTGTAGGAAAAGTACAGTGTGAAACATGTGGGGAAAGTCCTTTTCTCGCTCGTGTGTTTGCGGCTCTAGCCTTTCAGGCTCGGGCTCCAAACTCCCGCACTCGCGAGAAAAGTTGGACTTTCCCCACTTGTTGCACAATATACTATTTATATCCACAAATGATTGTTACTTAACATACAAATTTTCTTTGAATAATTTTTAAAGCGGCATTGGGTGAGAACCTTTTAAACTGCATTGACGTGGTTCTTCCCCACACGCTCTGGAACTACCATGTTTTTCCTTAGTAAAGCTAATATTCAACCCATTTTTACCGAGACGATGGGTTTATTTCACAAAACTGATTGCGTCGTTAAATTTTACCTCCAAAAATCCTTCAGAAACTTATTAAAACCTGATTCACCCCAAGATGTCGATTGCAAATTTTACCCTGGTGGACTCTTCATTCGGTTTAGAAACAATTAGTTGAAATATCGACGAAATATTGACGAAAATCAATGATAATTCTATTTCTCCGTTTATTGTTATCAATGAAAAATTTCACAATAGGATGAATCAATCGATTACCCCCAATATTCTCGAAGACGACTAAAGTGACCGAAGAATGACCGGCCCGCCTAGAAAATACCGAGAACATCCATAAAATCAAACATTCCACGATCGCAGGAAGCCGGTGTCCGAATTCTCGAACGCCTCATCATCCGCAAATGCATCGGAACTTCGGCACCTCTGAGTCGGTTCCATAGAATTCGATTTCGTCCCCGCGGCTAACCTGAAAATGAAATATTTTCTTTTTATCATCCCTTTATCACTCGGACATGGCCCAACTACATCTTCCGTCGTCTCTGTCACGGCACGCTTGATTTACGCTTTGCTTGCGTTTCCCAGGACTTTTATACGGGCGCAATTTCCGCTGCGAGCTACTGCTTGTCTTCGGACCCATTCCTGAATATTTGAATTTTCAGCAGGAATATCCTGCAGGAAGTAGGTAGTGCTGCTGCATGCGAGCAGTGGCGTGGTGCCGTCCATCGATTTGTGATTCGATGTTTCTGCGTGTTAACATTCGTACAACGGCAATTTGTGAGAACTATTATATCGTTATATTAAACTGTGTTAAGTATATGAGACAGGAAAATAATAATAATGATATCATGCAAGATAGTCTAAATAATAAAAGAAGTTTTCTCTAATAGGATTATAAATATTGTTCAATATGAATGGTATTAGGTGTACAACTTTGCTTCCTCCGTTTTACAGTGTGCAATAAATAGTCGAAATACAATAAGCTTAGGTATTTTTGAACCTAACTATATCGAAATATTACTCGATTTGTGTCTACATCATAGTTATCTTAAACATATGGCTTACGAGCCAAATTTTTGTCCTTTGTCATTTCTTGTCATTTAATTTTCTGCATAAATATGAAGAAATTTGCGGCTGAGGCTCTTCGAATGTTCTTAAATACCTATGATGAGGCCATTATTAGTGAAAGAACGTGCCGAGAGAGTTTTTAACGCTCTGTAGACCAGTTTGGCGGTGGAAGAATGAAGATTTTAGAAGATGCAGTCATGGGAATGGTTTAGAAACAAGGAAACAAGTTGAGGCCGAGATATGTTGATCGGCATTTGTTTGCTTGTGTTCATCTGCTTGCAAGGCGAAGACGGAAGGGATTTCTACATCGTATTGTGACTGGAGATCAAAAATGAGTTTATTACGATAATCCCAAGCGCAGAAAATCATGAGGATATCCCGGCCATGCTTCAACTTCGACGGCCAAACCCAATATTCACGCTTCCAAGGTCATGCTCAGTATTTGGTGGAACCAGCTCGGCGTAGTGTATTATGAGTTGTTATAACCGACTGAAACAATCACAGGCGATCGTTATCGAATGAAATTAATGCATTTGAGCCGAACATCGATAGACAAACGGCCGCAATACGACGACAGACATGATGAAGTGATTTTACATCATGACAATGCTCGACCTTATGTTGCGAAAGTGGTCAAGAAATACTTGGAAACGTCCTACCCTACCCGCCGTATTCTCCAGACGTTGCTTTCTCGGACTATCACTTGTTTCGATCAATGGCACACGGCCTAGCTGACCAGCACTTTCGGTGTTATGAAGAAGTAAAATCATCGTGAAGTCATCGAAAGATGACCAGTTTTTTCAACGCGGGATTCATACGCTGCCTGAAAGATAGGAGAAAGTAGTGGCCAGCGATGGACAATACTTTAAATCATAAATGTTTAACCAGTTTGTTAAAATAAGGCCTCGAATTTCGGGAAAAAAACAGCGGAAGCAAAGTTGTACGCCTTTGTACATGCCGGATATAAATCAAATATCATTACTAGATGGAAGTGTTTCTACTGCCATATCTAACTTGTTTTCGAGCCCGGTTCTACATACAAACATATTTGAATTTTCGGTGAGAGTATCCCGAAGGAAGTTGGTAGAGCAGGAAGTTTCTGCATATGTTGATATCTGCAAAACTAGAAATTGATTATAATGTACCTATTATATAATGTAGTTGACATCACTCTATGATTAATTGGTCTTTAAAAGACATTGTACAATATTTTACATAAATCGTTGTTATGATTTATTTGCAACCTTATATTTGACGTCAATTCCTCATCGTTTTTGTTTTACTCATTAAAATTCAGATATTGTGATATCCTATATGTAAGTATTAGATTCCAGCTGAATATAGGCAATAATTCCTGAGATGTCGAACTCAAAAAAAAAAAAAAAAAACTACGAACATCTAGTGAAACGATACATACTGAATTTCAGTTTCATATCAGTATAATCCAGCTCCGATTTACAGTCTACTAAATCAAAATTACATTATATTACATATCATAAACCTACGACAATGGAACATTTCAATATTGTTCAGTATTCTCATAAGTCGACTGATTCGGATGCTAAATTTCTTTTGTTATTACCTCACTTATTCATCATTATTGATTGGCCACGAAAATGAGGATCCATCCATCACCAATATCTATGCGGTTATTATAGGCGAACTCCAAATCATTAAAGTAGCAAAAACAGACTAACATTAATCAACTTAACCCATTTCGGATGACAATACTAAAGTGGAACCAATTATTGGCAGCAATATAATCTTCCTCACAACTGATTGTGAAGGGCAAAAAACACATAAATTTATAAATTCTTCTCGATACCAGTTTTATGAGGAAGTGGAATAATTACATTCTCAAGAATGATAGATAGATGAATTTAGTACCGGAAATACAAACAAGAGAAATTGATACGATACGTTTCAGTTTCAGGTTCTGGTTCAGATATCGAAGCCGCCATTAAGTTCGGATAAAATCCATAGATATGACACTTTGGAAATTTGTTAGTTATCCGTATATTTTTTAATCTAGAAGTAATTTGGCATTTAGACATTTTATTAAAACATTATTTTCAGCCTTATATAGAATTTCATTTAGATCACATCATCAGATGCAAAGAAACATCAGTGAAAACAAATCCGACCGAATCAATATTTTGCAATAAGATGAAAAATGACAAAAACCTAATAGGAGAAACCTACGGACAATAGATCAACCCGAGTTGGATGAACTAAAACAATTTCAAGCTCTGAACAAAATTTTATGTTGATCGCGATACTAGAACCTTAGTAAAACCAAGCAAAACATGAAAAAATTCAATATCCGTTGCAATAGATTCCTCTAGGGTTCTTAGTTTTTCTATGTAGAATATTGGACTATCAGAGCCCATTAATTAGTTTATCGATCACCTAAGGGTATGCTTCAATAACCTGGCTAAACCACTTCTTCTAGTTGATATTGTGTAAAGTTGCAACAATTAAATACTCTTGAATCATGTGAAAATCTATTTACAAAGTATCTCAAATTTCTGGTTCTATCATAAAAGGGTAATAATGCATTTAGATGAAACAGTCATTGAATTTTACGTCTTCTAGCGTCTTAAAAACCCTTCGTCAACTTCTAAGTTCAATCTGAACTCAAATTACGTCTAACTAACTTTCGCAAGTCTGTTTCTTGTTCTCTTTCCTTCTTGTTCTTGTTATCTGATCTATCCCAGCCTCACAGCCTCTATACGGTATCAGAGATGGTACCAGTAATGCCCTATCCAAAAAATGGCTCAGTTTCGAGGAAAGTGGGTCCTTCGCATTGTTCTTCTTGATATTTCCTTGGATCGCTTTTTATTACCAACATGTGGTTCACAGCATTCAGAAATTCCAAAGCCTTCACTTACATAATTTACAAAGAAATCCTATATCCATATATAGGATTTCTTCTTTCTAGGATGATGTAAGTGAAGGCTTTGGAATTTCTGAATGCTGTGAACCACATGTTGGTAATAAAAAGCGATCCAAGGAAATATCAACAAGAAAAATGCGCTCCATAGCGCTATATGGTTTCTGTGGTCTACAATGCTGCATAAATGAACAAGCACCCAGAAGTTCCTGAGGCCAAAAGTTAGTGCATTCATACTATTTTAAGTACTCTAGGATTTAGAAATATATATAATAAATATATTGTATATTTTGCGTTTTTTAAATCAAGTACTCTCTTCTAAGAGACTTTTCGAACCATATGATACTAGTACCTTTTGATATCTTCGTGCAGAACTGGTTGTCCCTATCTTTCCAGATATACCCAGTCAAATATTCAGCATCCAACAGCTTCATCGTAGTATGATTTTCAGCGTGCGCAACGAATTGAAATTGGAATGATCTTTTATCATCGTTTTGTCAGTTGGACCGAGTCCGGTCTAGAAAGATGTCGTTTCTGTTATATTGCCATGACTGATTACCCTTTTATACGAGTGTAATATCCGGTCCCAAAGCAACTATCAGAATTTCGTTCCCTTTCTGCACATTGAATCTCGCGCTGCAGGAATATTCAAGGCGATGAGGACCGGAGATAATCTCGGTCAGGGGCGTCCTTGTTACACGGGAAATCTGGGTTTTAGAAGTTCATCGAAGGATTCCAAGATTGCATGACTACTTTTTTGTAATCGGTTATGAAAGATTTTTCTCATAATTCTATAGATTCTATAGTTCGATGAAACAATTTATGTCTCAATCCAAATTCCTTTACTGAATTCCATAAAAGTTAAACAAGGATTACCTTATATCCGAAGGAGCTCTACCATTTAAGACAAACAACAAGATATTATCTTTCAGACGAGATCTAATTTGCTCAAAAATGTTGAGCCAAACTAAAGTTACAGGCATTTTAATCAGTCAGATTTCTCCCTTTCACCTACTCTTATTTGATGTCGTAAAATCGAAAGTGACAATTCAAAAAGATAGAGAATTTTCCAAGGATTACAGTGATGGTATTTTTTCTTCAACTTTATATGAAACATTTTCGATTAAAATTCATTTTCTACTCGACGATAGCTATTACGCCTCCTAGCGGTAGAGGTATGAACTTCAGAACAATTGCCAGTGTGTTTTCTCGTACACTTTAGTAGTAAAAATTTTTACCGCATGTCTCTACGATGAGTGGATCCTGAGATATACCCGCTTACCTCGCTTATTTGACCACCCTGTACGCAGAAATTTTCATTTTTCAAAAATGGCGAATGCGCCAATAATTTATAATTCCATAATAGTAATTAAACTTCAGTGCGTTGAAAATACTGAAATAGTTTTATCCACAAGATTGCTACAGTGCCTTATTTGTCACATGCATGAAGTTTCAATTGTAAATATTCATATTGTGAGCAATAATGAATCACTTTCATGGTAAATTGGACCAGAAACGGTATGCATAACGGATTCTCCGTTGTTCTCGATAAGGTTACTTTATGACATCCATAAATGTTTTAAACATAGTGGAAACAATGCATAAGCGGTACACGTAATGGTTGGAAAAATGTCACTCGGAAATATTGCTACGTTTATCGTGAAATTCTATTAACGATGACTATTCGTTTTCAACTGTTCAGCGAGACTGCACAGCGAAAAAAAATTCTCATTTGTAGAAAGGAAATATGTAAGAATTGAGAAGATTATTTCACAGTCATTTTTCAGGCATAGTGTTAACACTTTTTTCACAATTCTGAAAGGTTCCTTTCTTCCTCAGTTTTCACCTACCTCAAAACCTCTGGAAATTTCACAACCTAGTCATTTTTCATCATTCAGTTACACAAAACGGATAAATAGATTAGTTATTGCAACTACAAGTCACGGGGTTTCTTAAACTTGATATTTCGAATGATTTTTATTTCTTATAACAAGAATTATGATTCAAGTTGACGAGAAATATATTACTCAATAATAATGAAGAATTATAATATGAATTAAACAAATAATAATAAAAAAAAAAATGAAGAAAATAATAACAAATAAACTTTTGCGTTTTTATTCGTTTATTACCTGAATGAATATTTATAACACATACAGATCCATACAGATACTCGAAATCTTTTTCTTTACATACATATACTGATTACTCGTCTATCTGCTTAGCATCCTGATGAGAATAACTTCGGTTTGTTTCATTTTACTTGAGTTTTGAGAAGTCTTTCTCAAATAGTCTTCACGAACCGATTATTGAACCGAATCACGATTTGTTTCGAATATGAATGAATGCAGCAACAATTAATGATAGTGATAATAATTCTAACGACTTCTTTCAAATCAAATAATATAACTCCATCGGTGTTGCAGATCCAATATCTCCATTTTAATAGAAATCGAGATATAGCCCTGGAAAGGCTCCCTTCAATTCAGAGCAGCTGCCAAAAGTCATTAAGTATAAATTAGTAAGATTTTAATTATAACTTTCTCGAGACGCTTATGTAAACTACGATAAAACTTAGTCATATTTTTATTCCTGCAGGGATTTTAGGTACGGTATAATTAATTTTTTTTTCTGAGATCACTGAGGTGGTATTTTAAAGGCGTTTTCACTTCAGGTAATCGAAATTGACGCGACAAATTTCTGATCGCGTTGAAGTCAATTCGTGAAGTAATCAAGTTGGGAGTAAATTAGAAATCATAAAATCAAAATTTTAATAAGCTGCCCTAATAATTTTTGATTATTATTTTATCAATAACTAGGCCAATGGACAGCTATTAAAAGGCAGTACAACTCCAATTATTTCTTCCATTGAATCTAATATTTCTATTCGTTATTTATGTTAGTACCTACCTTTCTCGAATTTTTCATTTGATAAATTTCAAAATGCACTGATGAGTGACAATATGTATTTGAGTTTCTCTTTGAAATTGACACAGTCTTCAACAAATGAAACTTTACAATTTTTGTGACATTCTTGTGATACTTTCGCTAAAAAAAGATAATATGAACTGCCAATAAGCAATCTCACTGAAATTCAGGACTTCAGTGAGAAAAATGCGCCTTTCATTCGAAAACTTAATTTACTATTATTACGAAACGTCTGCTCTCGCCTTAACGCCCATTTGCAAACACACAACACAACACGATTTTTCATGCTGCTGCGGTTTTCAAATTACGTTGCAGTAGATACAAACATGGCATCTGCTTTAATATAGGGGGAAGTGTTCGTGAATACGTCCAAACTATACTGTCATTTCTAGCATTAGTCAGGCGGAACATGTGTAGCAAGGCGTTTTCTTTTTCATAAATTTGCAATCTCAGCACCTACTGTAGTAGCAATGAATATGAAATGGGATATTTCGTGAATTTTCTGTGCGGAAGAATTTTTAGGCAACATACTATGGAAATTCGCTTGTTAAATTTGTGAGATTCATCTGTGTATGAATTCCTACGTTTTCATTTAAATTCATAATTCTCTAGGCAATATCTAATTGACTCTTTCTGTAAAATAGCATATCCCAAAATTTGATTATTCCTCTTCTTTAAATATTCCTCAGGATAATATTTTTCTATTGATGAAAGAGCAGTAGACTGAAAAAAAAATGAGTAATGAACTAACATAAAGAAGCTAAGAGAAAACCATTTCTAGACTATTAATTATTAATGAGATTCGGAATTAAAATTCAAGTCCACGAAATAAAATTGAAATGAATTGGAAAAAAAATTGGTTCTAGGATTTCCAATAATTTTCCACTATGAAAATGCGGCCCGAATCAAAAGAAATATATTTTAATTTGTTTTGTACCTATTTCAACGTTATTGTCAATAAATATTCCAAACAAGGCGATTCAACTGAAATGGCATTCTTTCAAAGGTTATAAATATCTGAACATTCACATGCGAAATTTAAATAATTGTGTTCATTCCCGAGAGATAAATCAAATATTTGCTTTATTCGAAAACTAACGAATCAAGTTCACAAACTTTTCATATCAACACGTAAAAAATAACTTGGAACTGGTCCATGACATACTCTGAAAGTAATCACGTTTTTATGTGAGGTACCTTTTCAGGGGTTTCTTGATTCAGCTCAAAAAACCGTCATCAGATGATAATCTTTTGGGAGCAATTGGAATCACTCTTGCTCTTCTTACAAGCCAATTATGAGATTGATATGAACAATGATACTAAATCTGCGATTATAGTGTTTGAGCATCGTACTGATCCAAGTAATTTATTACCGATATTGTTTTTGGGTCAATATGTATGGAGATTCTGAAAGAAAGATTATGAATTCAAAATGAAAGTTTTTCAATAAGAAAATCGAATTATTACTCAAGAATTATAATAATGACAACATTATCATATATGGTTTCCAATAAGAGGATTCATTTTGAATAGGCTGCTATCTAGGCAGCTGCAACTTCTGAAGCTGTTTTTTTTGACATTTGATGATTAAAAACCATGCAGAAGCGAGATTAGATGATACACGATTCACCAAAGCATTAAAATTGTTAAAATTCACCTCAATAATGGTGAAATTTTGCAGTAACAGTTCGAAAAATTAAACCACTTTTGGGACGTCGTGAATCACCTTCTCAGCCTCAGGAAAACTGGCTGAAAAATTTGAGCTGTTGGGATAAGTAAGTGATGTGAAGAATCGAAACCGTGTACGTCGCTTTAGAATGTTTTTGTTGTAGCCCGTAGAGTTGACGAAAATCCAGGTTTGTCGGTTCCTCGTCGATCTTGGAAATAAGGCATTCCAAGAACGATTTTACGTGGCATTTTGCATAAAGACTAGGTCTTAATGCTCATTTTCAACAAAACAACGCTACGTGCCACAAAAGCAACGCAACAATCGCAATTTTGCAAGAGTAGTGTACTGACCGTGTTATTTCTCGTAGATATGATCTTGTGCATTAAGACCCTAGGACTTTTTTCTTTGGTGTCACGTGAAAGATCAGTTCTATGCCAATGCTCCACAATCGATTCAATACTTTTAACATGGAATTCGTGAAATTATCGAGGATATACAGCCGGAAATGTGCGAATTGGTCATGAAAAATTCCTTGAAAAAGATATGGCGTTGCAACCGTAGCTAATAGCTATTGTACCGCCATGCTGGTCTTCGACGTCAAAATCACCGTTCTTGGTGCGTTGAAACCACTTGGCACGTTCTTTCACTAATAGCGGCCTCATCATAGGTACTTGAGAGTATTCGATAAGCCTCAGCCGCAGATTTTTCATTTTTTTTTTATGTTCTGGTTCCCACGAAAGGAGATATCCTGTAATGTTCATAGAACATCGTGAAAGAAGGTAGGAATTGGTGTTCCCTTGCTGTTCGTTGGATGAACGAGTCTTTGAAAAGAGATGTTCTGCAGGTCTCCAACGCGACCACAAAGGGGTGTGAAGACTGAACCTGACGGGTTAACCTCGAAGAGACTGCCAAAGGAGGAACGATTGTTGATATTTCAGAAGAGCATCGCCCATGAAAATATCTATAAAATAGAGACAGATCGCTAACTTTTCTACGGTGTTCCAAAGTGGTGAGCGAGTTCGTAAGCGAGGCATCACCGACGAGACATATTAGCAGAAAATTGAAACTTCCCGCAAATGACGAGAATTGGGCTCGTAAGCTGACATGTTTAATCAAGAATAACTTTATGATGCAGACACAAATCGACTAATATTTCGATGGCGTTATGTTGACAAATACCTAAGCTGATTGTATGACATCTACGATCTCTTTATTTCCACGACCATTCACCGCTATAGCCTTCTATTGCAAGACGGCGGAAGCAAAGTTGGACATCTAATACATAAATCAAAATGTAGTTTAATTCTCTTTAACTTTGCAATCGAATTGATTGTGAAGTATCTTAAAAACCCATGATCTTGATCAGAGGAGGTTTATATTAACCTTTCGCCAAAAAATGACCTAGTTGAATTATCTATGAAAAATCAGTAAAACAATCAAAATAACCAACATTTCAAATGATATAATAGCTCAAACAATATTTCAAGCTATATTATTCCAACTCCAACCAAACGAACTGTAAAACTCGCTGGGTGAAAAACTAAGTGATAAAATTAATTTTCCATCTATGGCCCTAGAGTAAGGGAGGCAGAAATGAATATCTGATAGAGTTCGGGTCTTAATATGAATGTAGTTTTATTGGTTCTTGATGAAGGCGTTGCCTGTTAAGTGGATGAATGCGGCGAAGCTATTAAGAGAATCAACTCGAGTCATTAGTGGACCCACCCTTCTTACATAATTAATAATCTCTCGAGTGCCATAAGCCAAGGTATCCGCATCTCCTCACTACATCCGAGTGGTCGGATGGCGGTTTCGAGCTTGGGGAGGCCTTTTTCCTTCTTTTTTCGAGGGAATATAATTCTGAATATTTTATGTTACTGGAATCGCGATGGGTTTCGAAATGTTTTCGAGTGGATGATATTCAAGGTTAGGGCTGCACTTGAATACTAATAGCCAAAGCAGGAAGTTTCCCTTAAACTTCCGAGAAGAAATCTCCGGAAAATCGGTTGAAAGGAGAGATGTTTGCTTTTTTATTCCACTTGAGAACAACATTTAGCTCTTTTTCGTTATGATTAATTTCGAAACGGATATATATCACATGAGGAAATTTTAAAATTGAACTTTCGAAAGAGAAACTTTTTGGCAATGGCCCAGAGAATTTTGCCATTTTGGTCATTAACCTTAAGGATATTTGATACGGCATACTGAGATGAATGTAAAAAACTTTTGAATTACTAGAGATCTTTCTCAACAAAATCCTTGTATGAGTTATTTCTCCCTCATACAAGTTAACTCAAAAGAAAATGTTTATATGAAAAAGCGATTACAAAGTAAGCCGTTAGTCGAAAAAATGTTTCCACATGTGAAAATACACTGTTTATGAATTTATTTCTTGAAAATATTTTCGCCCAACAATATATTCTCGTTCTTGACACTCATTCATTCATAACACTAAAATTCCTGATAGTGACTCATACTCCGTGATGGTTTCCATTTCAAGGCGAATATTTTGTTTTAACTGGGCCAGGGGAGTTGGTTTACTAAAGTAAACTTCGGATTCAAGATACCCATAAAAATAAAAGACCATAGGCGTCAAATCAGGACTTCCAGGGCCAATGAATGTATCCTCTCCTGGAGATCAATTTACCTGGAAAAATTTCACGAATTCATGGCATTGGACGTGTGTGAAGTTGCTCCATCTTGCTGAAACCATGTGGTTATAACCAAAAAAATTCTGCAGTTCAGGCAAGAAAAACTCATCAATTTTATATTCAAAAAAGTAAGATCCGATAATTCCTTGCGATGACATTGTTTTTCAAATTGGTTGCACTGTAGTAGTTCTGCTCATTTACGTGACCATTTAGATGAAAATGAGCTTCATCAGAAAACAAAATGTTGGTAAATGTTTGTAAGCGCTCAATTACCGGGTTAACAAATTCTAACTTCTGAATGGCATCCTTCGGTTTCAATTGTGGCGCCAATTGAATTTTGTTGAGGTATAGCTTCAGATCTTTGGGCAAAATGTCTTCTCAACCTTTTTTACCTATTTCCGAATGAGAAAGATGCTTGGAGCATCAGTTTAGTGACGAAGACCTCGAATATTGGGGGAAATTTTTCCGCAATATAGCCGCAGAATTACCATTTTTAAAATAAGCCTATGCAGAACGCTCATTCCGCTCCTGAGAAACGCTCCAAAGCGACTGAATTCTCAAGAAACTCTCCAAATATGAACTTTATTTCGAGACACCTTATATATTCATTTATAATTATTGAATCATTCATAAAAACAATTCAAATTATTCGGGTTCAACAAGTCTGTGTATTCATTGGTATGTTTTGTTCAAAATGGAAGGGACAAATTAAATTACTTCTATAAATACCGAAAATAATAAATCAAATCAATCAACAAAATTGAATAATTCAATCAATTCCACTTTAATCAACTGAAATTCAATGCAAATGCAACAAACATTTTATATATGTATGTCTATTACCATGGAACTCTTCTGGAAAAAAATAATTTCCAAAATACATAGCAAAAAGGTTGATATTAAATTTCAATATTGAAATCGATATCACAGTATTCCTAAAATCAAAAAAATTCCCAAATTTTATAATATTGTCATTCCCATTTCGGTGAATTACAAAAAATTTGGGACAAACTGACTTTTACTCTTTTTTTTAGGAATTGTGATTTATTTAGGTAGTACAGAGCCATACTATACATAGATATTTTTTGAAAACCATCCTTTATCACTTCGAATGTTAATTAGCACTGATTATGTTTTTTTTCTCAGGAACGTTTGTATCATTCCTGTATCCCTATAAAAGGAGGATGCTGAAGAAATATCGACAGCCCAACCATAAATTTGAATAACTCCAATTCTGCTTATTTCGTTGAAAGGCGGCCATGTGAACTGATGGAAAAATTTAAGGCCCTAATTTCTGTGGAGTTTCGGAACTAAATTTACATTTTGGGTGCGTTTGCGTGATTTCCACATGAATAGGACTATATATTCACTTTGCGACCGGGAAATGTGAAAAATGTTCGATTTTACTCTTGGGCCATGCCTTGGGATCGTGGGTGATCATAATAAATTTTGTCGGTAAGATTCAACATTTAACATAGAAGAAAAAATGAAAATGTTTATACCCTAGTCAATAATAAACATGATGCATTTGAATGTTTTGAGCGTATTTGTTCTTTCATTATAATATTACCTGTTTTTCAGTTAATTAAATCGATACTTTTTGCTAACACTAATTCATTTCATATACTCAATTATAAACAACTATTTACAGATTTATTTCAACTATTACACTAATATATTTCAACAACTTATTTCTACTTGAGTGTACGGCACTGACCGCCGTCTACGTCGACACTGCTCTCCTCTGCGGCTTTCATTGGTTATATACCGCTGGCATCTCTCTCTAGAATGGACTTGATGTTTCTTTCAAGCTCTCGGTGCGTCCGGTACCTTCTAGAAAGAGATAGCGAATTCGATACAATAATTTCCACTAATAAAAATTAAACGGTTCAATCCATTCTGTTGAGTTATAATCTGAGGTTCATTTAACTTGAAAATAGGACACAGCAAATCTACACAAACATAAATGGTTCTGTCGTTCTCTGGATTATATTTTCACTACGGCATATTTCCAAATATGGCTGCCAATTCATGGTGAAGCATCTTTTCTACTGCATCATGTTTTTCTTTATATGCGTTTCCCACACTTATCATTGTTATTATATGTTCATAAAATTTTCTACCAAAACTCTACTTGAATGTTCATTTCAAAATTTCATACATTTCTGCGAAAACCATCAGAAATTATACGGGTATCATCGCAGCTAATCTCTTGTATCAGTCAAGTTTATTACTACCTCCATCACTCTCAACACGTCATAATGTCTCTCATAATTCTTTTGTTGCGACGTCTCGAAAAGCGAAGTTTTTCATTTTTCTCAGAATTTGACGAGACGTCAGTCATTCTTGTTCCAGAAACGTTACACGGATCCAACAAGACCACACACATCCAACAAAAGCCTTTGTACTTCGACAAAAATACTATTCGATACGGGAAAAATCAAACAGGCCGTCTCTGCGATAGCGCGAACATTGTTCGATGAAAATGCTTCTTTGAGCGTTCCCAACATGAAAAGGGCAATAGGAATCCATTAGTTGTTATGGCTCGGCTTGTTGAAGAATTACGGCCAAATTACTTCTGCACATATTAACGGCATCAAAGGAGCTTTTGTGGAGACCCAATCCATCAGTTTACGTGTTCGTAAGAGCGAGGTAACCTGTGATTTCATTACATCGGCATATATTTTGGGCGCGACTTTGATGGGGCTGAAATATGTGTGTGTGTGTTTGCGTCGACGCTGTGTTTGTGAATATTGAGCAGATTAGCACGAACTGGAAGGGACGTTGAATATTCTAACAGTGGGCTGATCATTCGTGAAGCTTATCTGCATCTCAGCATGTTATAGCTGTTTGGGATACATGAATTTACATGGATTTTCTTACTCGAATCCCTCGGTACTTGAACCGTAGCCAGACATTCAATCGAACCCATCGAGGGAATTCAACCCGATAATAAGGAACATCTAGTTCCTCCTTCGAATCAATAGGATTTCACGCTTTCAACCCTGTGTTCAAGAAACCACTGGATTTGCCTTGCTGATGATTTCATTTGAGAGTTCAAAAACGATATACTTCACAAAACTGTTGGTCCTAATGGAAGGGACTGATTTTATTCGGTAAAACGCATCAAATCTGTACTAAACGCAAAATGATACCACATTTCTTCTTGAAGTACTAGCTACTTCCTCAAAGCCACTGTATGGGCAATGATGAAGTGGCCTATATTCAATACGTTGTGCTTTCCACTCGCACAAAGCACTTTAAGCTACCCATAGGTCCAAATGAAGCATCTTCTAGAATCTAGAGTATTTAGATTGAAGAGGAAATAAGTTTGATTATTTGCCAGGGTTCTAGTGTTGTGCGTGTTTGTGTCCAAGCTGAGAATATTGAGCAGTTAAGCACAAACTGGAAGGGACGTTGAATATTCTAACAGTGGGATGATCATTCGTGAAGCTTATCTGCATCTAAGCATGTTATAGCTGTTTGGGATACATGAATTTACATGGATATTCTTACTCGAATCCCTCGGTGTTTGAACCGTAGCCAGACATTCAATCGAACCTATCGAGGGAATTCAACCCGATAATAAGGAACATCCAGTTCTGTTCCTCCTTCGAATCAATGGGATACCACGCTTTCAACCCCGTTCTCAAGAAACCACTGGATTTGCCTTGCTGATAATTCCATTTGAGAGTTCAAAAAAAAATATACATACTTCGCAAAACTGTTGGTCCTGGTTGAAGGGACTGATTTCAATTGGTGAAATACATTAAATCTGTACTGAATGCAAGAGTCTACCACTCTTCTTCTTGAAGTTCCAGCTCCATTCCCGAAGTTACTGGATAAACAAAGAAGCAGTGGCTTGTATTCAATATATTGTGTGCTTTTCGCTTACGTGAAGCACCTCAAGCTGGCCATAGAGCCAAATGAAACCTATTCTGGATGCATCTAGGGGCAAAAAATTTGAACCAGGGTTATATTCCAGGGTCCAAGACATAAATCCCCATTGAACTTGAATCACTTCTTCAATTTTAACAATATTCATGTCAATATCTGCTATGATTTGAAAAACAAGGGTGCAAATAAATGAACAATCGCTCATAGGCTTCTGGTATTATGGTATTTTCAGACGAAGGTATTTTCAAGAATCCAATAAATGCAAGTAAGTCAGACCAATATAATGGTGAACATCATTCTTTTCTGATTCAATTCCCAGAATTATAACAATGCAGACAAGGCAGACAAAATGCCAAAAGTCATCCATGAATTACATAAAATTCAAAATATAACTAACGTAAGCTGTCGACTATCAAAGAATTCCAACTTCCAAGCAAGATTCCAAACACTAAATTGATTAACTAAACAGCTCTGGTGAAATTTTAATCAACATCTCGAGCAACTATACGTCTGATTAATCTTAGCACTTGATACTTTCATGCAACTCGTCCAATAAATTCATCACGTTGTGTATAAGTTCTGCATCACAAAAATTTTAAATTAGAATAGGGAAGGACGATATATTTCAGAGTAAACAGCTGTATTTTCATCCTCAAAGCAACTACAGGTGCTCCGCGATGCAACCCCAAGTCGTAAATTTAAACTTTATAAAAGACGTTGATTTATATTATCTTGGCTTTCAGTTGAAATGCCTTGGGATTCTAAGATTTAACCGTACTCGTTGGATCTTTCTACATGAGTACGCCCATATTAGTTAGGGTAAATTGAAAATTTCTCAGGCGTAATCTCTGCTTGTCACACAGAAAGACTTTTCTGCCTGAAATTGAACAGCTTCTACTGCACTAATCGAAATGAGCAAGATCGATGTGAGATATTTAGATATCTTCAAATCCCCGAAGAATTCAAATTAATTGGGCTGAGCTGTCGTTTTTTTTTCATGTGTTTTTGGAAGTGATCAATTTAGTAATGAGCTGTCTCATTGTCACGCCTAGCCAAATCGAAGGAGGTTGATATATAGAAAAAATTCTTCTGCAACCCTTCTGGTTTATTTTCATCGTAACCGTTGACCATTCTAAAAAACTTTTCGGTCGAAAAAGCTTTGGAACGTGTTTTTTCTTCTGGTAAAGCTGATTCAAACATTAAGCCTTGGAACAAATCGATTATACACTGTTATTCTCTAAAAAACTTTTAATCTTTGACAAAGTTTCTTCTTCATATTAACAGAGTGATCTTGTAATAGTGTAAAAGTTTTTCTGTATTTGTTTTTCTATCGAAGAACTATATAGTTTCTTTCCAGCAAAAATTACGAAAACTGATTCCACACAGACCTTCTTGATGGCTAATTTTTTGAATCAATTACCGAGAAAAAATTTCATGATACGATGTGCAGTAGAGTATTTAACAAACAATTTTATATATGTCATTTTAATCTCTGAAAAATCATCTCGTTGGTTTTACCGGTTTTCATGTTTCAACGGTCGGAAACGATCGACACTAAAGAAACTGAAAAGACTGAAATGTTAACATGCAATTTACCTCGATTTGTTCAAATTCAGTACAGTATCACTACTTCATCAATATCATATTAGCCTGATTAAATTTATCTCTGCTATAATTATCACATCATTTCACGATTCGAATATGGCTAAATGAACTGTAACGTGAGTAGTGCAGGTCAGCATCAACAACGATTGTTTGCCATCAGTGAGCCTTCAGTGGCCAATGAATGAACATAACATTAGTATTACAAGCAACAAACTCTTGTTTAATGTACGTGCCAGATTCCATTGTAAACATATAACCCGAAACCTCAGTTCATTTACTGATTATGGAACGGGAGACTACATTCCGAATATCAACAATATTTCTGCTTATTCCATAATTACTTCTCTACGAACACAGCAAATATATAATCTGCTTATTTAAATAATTAATTGATTCAACTTGCTTACTCTGGTTGCCTATTGAAATTAATCTACAGTTTTTATGATCAATATTCGAACAATTCCTGGGAAAAAAAAATGGAAATAATGCGAAAGCTGCTTCCTTTTTATTTTCAACGTCAACAGGTTGGCAAAGTAACCCACTGTTTCTTTAAGAATATCTTATAAATTCTATGAGATGCTGCTCTTCATTAGGGGTTTAAGGCGATCATCGAGAAATTCAATATCGAGCAATGAAATGTAAACACTGAAATGAGGGTCAAAACATAATGAGTCACTTTGTATGTATGTCAAGGCTGTTTCAGAGAATTTCATTATCTATTTTGTTGTTATATTCCTTTCATTGAGGAATCTATATTCTGTAGTATGTATTGTAAAAGATACATGTATTATTCTTTTGGAATGTTTATATTGGGATTGGAATTGAATGTTCTCAGTAATTTTATAGAATATAAAAAATATGGTGTTAATATATATGCCAAGGCTACAAATCAAAAAATGATCATTTCTTGATTTTCTGTGATATAAATCATAATATAAGGTGTAGTGTAACGAAATCAATAATTTTTGCATGAAAAAAAAGACATTAATTACGATAATTGGAATGATACTATTTAGGTCAAATATGCGCCATTTTGTTCAGTAACTTATTGCTATTTTGGAGGTAATATCATCATGTCCCTCTCATAGAAGCTTTCGTCCCTATTGGCAAGAATTGGGACAGTCGATTTTCACAAGCCTCTGTTGAAACAAATTTTTCACCAGCAAGATTTTTCGCCATGGACAGGAACAATAGCAATCACTTGCTACTAGGTCCGGACTATAAGGTGGATGCATACAAACCTCCCAACCAAGCTCCTAGAGCTTCTGGCGAATCACTATCGATGTGTGTGACCGATGAAACACAATTCCTCTCCTATAATCCAAAGCTGGCTGCCTCTAGCCGATTGCTTTCTTCAGATGGTCCAATTGTTGACAATAGAGTTCTGAGTTAACAGTCTTACCGTAGGGGAACAGCTCATAGTAGATAATTCTCTGCCTATCCTACCAAACACACAGCAAAACCTTCCTGTCCGTCAATCCTAGCTTGGCCACCGTTTCCGACTGCTCACCACGTTTCGACCTCGACCGTTTTCGCTTGACGTTGTCGTAAATAATTCATTATTACTTAAGAGTCATTTTCATAGCGATAACGATATTTTAAGATATAGAAGCACTTGAATTGGTTGATTACTTTGAAGTTGTTCAAACGAATGGTTGTGTAATGAATTGTTAATCATAAATCCTCCGCCTAACTTCGAAAAAGTTATAACAATAACTCTATAATTGTGCTCATGGAATTCACATATTCAGTGAATTATTCGCCATGAAATGAACGAATGAAACGCTCAAATCTAATACCCAGTTCAGTGAGAATAATTATATTAATGTTCTTAATTACATCAAGAAAATATTTACGCCCCTCACACACTGCTGAACTTAACTGGAGGCTAAATTGGAAGTAACAAAGTTACCCTAAATTTAACAGCTCATGAATCCCCATGGAAAATTGTTAATTATTGCGGAAAGTTCCCGTTATATATTGTCGGCTCATTAGTTATTCGTCCTTTGTTATTGGAAGTGTGAAATTGATGGTTGTTACACTAAGAGCCAACTTTAACAGCTCTTACGAAAAAAAAATGTAAATTTTAAATAGACACTTTGTATGTAGATTCGTTTGAATGCATCAGGTGCAAGAAATATACCTTCGACAACAATATAAACTTCCCAGTTTTCCTTTTAAACTTCTCGCCCATTTTTGCACCTGTTGACAACATTCTCAATAGAAAGTTATTTCAGAACTAACTTGCGAGTAGGCTCTCTTGTCACTGAATTTTTTTTCGATATTTCTCATATTTATTTTATTCTGTGAAGGCTATCAATACGAAATTTTGAACGAAGCTTGAAATTGTATTTTTCATTTGAAAAATCTAATAACGATCAGATCTCTTGTGTTGCGTCTTTTCCTTCCAATATTCTTCTTGAAATTTTGCTTTTAACTTCCAACAACCAAAAACTCAACTCATTGGTTTCGTAGTCACGAATTTTGTTAATTTTTGTTCGATATATTTATGGTTCTGGTTACGCAAATCAAAATAAAATTTCAAACAAAGAGTAATCTTGTTATTATAACTATGTTATTCTACATCCAAATACAACATTTCAAACGACTTTATTTAGGGAACCCCTAATCAGATTATGACCTTAAACAAACTCTATCGAAACATTCGAACATACCCTAAAAATTTCCAATTTCTAGGATATATCCTTCATAAGTTATTTCAAACAGGGTGTTCCTAAATTTGAGATACAAAGGAAAATGAGAAATAGGATAATTTAAGAAAATTAAGTCGATGAAAATGAGTGTTGAAGTTTTTTTTTGTAGCATCTGCAATTTATAAGATATTCAACTGAAATTTGGCATATATTCCAATTCAGAGTTTACAGAGATATGCCAATTTTGATTGCAAATCTTCAGGATGATATTTTTTCTGGAATAGTGTCCGCTGAATCGTCGATATATTACTGAACTTTTCGGTTTCTAGTAGTTTTGTCAGACCTGTTACCGATTTCTAGAAAAATAATTCAAGTCAATTCTCTCGAAATCCTTAGGGTAATCCAAATTATCACAAAAATCCAGTCAGTAAGCTATGTGGAATGAATTTTGGTATTAATTTTGCCGATTTGTTGCAATGATCCATAAAGGTTAGATGAAGTGGTATAATTATAACAAAAAAGTAGGACTACAAGAAATATCCTGTATACTGAAAACAGAGCGTTTGCGGGCACTTTACACGACTTCTTTTTATTAAAATTGACCAAGGAATCTCTCATTTTCATTTGTACTTCTAATTTAGGAACAAACTAGCCTCACAGAGATGAAAAAATCGAAAATTACTCGAAAAATTACATATATTGTGACGAAATGATATCATACGAATAACGCCCTCTTATGGGTCATCTGAAATCCTCATTCAATCCATTTCATCATCAAAAATTTCACCTCCACTCAAAAAGTGTCTGTTTCAAACAATATATTTTCCCCAGAAATCCGAATATTCTTAAAACATAAAAATACCCAGACCAGTAACTCCCTACAAAATGGTGAATACGCCGCCTTCAGTAGGAAATGAAAAATCTGCAGAATCAATTAAAATTTCGGCGATTCCATCGACTAAAAGACAGCTTGGGTTATATACATCATCCACTATTTGCCAGCGTTGGACTAGATTCCACATAAACCGGTGGAATTTATCTAGCGGAACAAGTAATTTACTAGAACTGAACCCAACAGTGTATTTGAATCGTGAATGATTTAATCGTTTTCTCTGTCCTCTTTAACTGTCAAAGAGGCCTTTTGTAGTGATTGCATAAATTAAGCAACCTTCTTGCCTAAGGTGCTTTACAGTAGTTGTTTATGTTCAACGAAGCGTGAGTTTTGGGTTACGAAGGAATTTTCAGCGCCTTTCAAACAATTCGCTGATTGTCAAATGTTTCAACTCCTAATTACTTCATCATAAAATCTACTATTATGATTGTTGTAAGAAACTCTATCTACTATGCATATTAATACTCGATTCTGGGTTAGTGGTTTCCTCGTTGCGGAGAATCTTCAGCTTCCTTGGCGGCTTAGTGGTTTGAGCATCGAACTAGTTATTCGGAGGTTGCGGGTTCGAGTCCCGCTCGAGGAGGTACTTTTTCCGTAATTGAAAAATTGCCTGAATGCCGTGAAATTAATTTCATCTATCTACTATTTTCTTCAAAAACAATTCCACATAGGGTGAATACTGAGATGTTAAGAAATTAATACTGGTGTAACTACTCACTTTTGAAAGAGTTTGAGATAAAACTGGCGACTTTCATAAGGACCCTTACAGGTACTTGACTTGATTACGCTATCGTTAACAATGGCGCGTAAATTGAGTTATGCTGCCTTTGAAAATATGAACATTTTATTATAAACAAACTATTGGCAGCGATAGGTACGTCTTGATATTGTATATATCCAATCTGAGGAACAGAGATGAAATTACATAAGTCGAATAAAGATTGTATTATGCAGTCATTTGAACAATTCCCGTTTCAATATCGCTTTGAGGAAAGGGGGTATACGTAGACGTGTTCGAAAAGATTCGGTCTACTTTACCTGAATTCTGATTATTCCTTATTTGACTTTTTCTTTTCATGGAAGTGACGAGGGAAAATATATTCGCTCTCCATTTGATCAAAAAACGCCTTTAATAGAAGAATGACCAAAGATTACCAATGATAAGTATTTAATCAACATCTTTAATGATTTAATACATTTCTCATGATTTCATAGGAATCCCTCTGATGAAGTATCTTTTGGTTTTTATGGTATTTCACTCGTGAAATTCGATTCCAATATATCTATTCGAAAGATATGTCGTAATCAAATACCCTTCAGTTCACAGAATCCATCATCGGAGACTCTTTCATCGAAATCCAACGACTCTCCCATTGAAACCAGTGGGAATTTGTCGAATCGTTTTCGATGTCCTCATTTTCGTCATATAAGAATTTGAGCAAGATGAATGGAAGCGTTCACTGGATTGATCAGAGGAAAACGCTCTTACGGGACCTGATTAGAGAAAAACCATTTAACATTAAAATCCATTCAGTTCTTCAATCGCGATTTGTACCTGAAGGGCAGGATAGTATTATGGAATATATGGTGTGTTTCATTCTAACGAATTTTGTTGGTAATTTGTGTGATATCATGTCGTAATAATTTTTTCATGGCACTTGTTCTATACAATTCTACTATCTTAGGATTGATAGTACCTATATTATGTTCATTTTAGGAGTGCCATGACATCATAAAATATTTTCAGAATCTTTGCCAGACTATGGATTTATCCAAGTTCAACCAAAAATCAACATCAACAAATTGTTAAATAATTATCACGTTTATGATTTTTTTATTTGTGTTTGATTTTTTGAACTGTGGAACTGGTACGGTATTGCATTATATTATTTTATTCTAGTTACCAAACCAAACCAATCTAATTTTGAAATGATGAAGTGTTAAATTTCAATTACAAACCGAATGATACAGCTGCAACATTGTGAATTGATGGCATTATTGGTTCAAGCAGTAACAAAAACTTTTTGGTTGGTATACCAAAATCTCAGTAGTTTTAATGTCATTCCATACTTGAAGTGAATATAATTTCTGGAAATGTTTTTATTCATTTATTTTGTAATTTTAAACCATAATTTCGTTTTTTATTGTAGATTCGTATTCTACGAAATAGTTTTACAATTTTTCACGATTTGACACAGATGGCTCTGCAATCAATTTTAAGTTATCTGTTCCTTTTATCGTTCACATTGAATTCTAACATTCTCTGTTGAACTGTAACTTTTTATCAGATGTACTGTCATTGATCATTTGGAACATTATTTTTTAATAGTGTTTTTGTTTCAAAATAAAATAAAAAGAAAGAAAAGACAAAAATCGAAAAGAATCTCTTTTATTTGGAACCAGTAAAATATACGTCAATTTGTCTATCTTTATGCGCAGAAAGTTTTCCATGGTTTCAACTAATAGTTAGACAATTCATGACTAAAATTTCATGTGAATGATTAACGGAACGAATACATTAAGATTTTTCAGACCAAAATTTCAATTTCGATTACAGAGCTATCTCTGACGAATCCTCAAAAATTGTTCATTCATCATTTTATTTCTGTTTAGATTTTATTTTTCCCATATAAAATTCAAGTTCTTCGTCTTCCACTTGCTCTTATTGAAAATTACTCTTCAAAGTTCTGCATATCGGAATTGGAGGTTAAGGATGTATAGGAAATTAATTTCTGTCGATCTAAAACAGAATTTGAAACAAAAATGAACAAATGAATCTTCTGAACCATTTAATTTAAACCGCTTACTCTATCGATACCTATTATCATGTTTTCATGGAGCTTACTAACGAATTATTAATTACACATGTCAGTAGACGATCGAAGCTCTCTAGAACACCCCTTGCTTTTTTCAATAATTAGGTGAAATAGCGTGGAATTCGTAATCTGAACACGCGAACGTAAGGTCAACGCCGTCTCTCAATAAATTTTTATTCTTTATTCCACACAGTCGACATAGATATCGTGAATTGGGTTGGAACTCTGACATTGCCGATTGCTAGACACGGAACGTATCATTTATTCTGTAGGTTTTCCCTTCAGCAGCACAAAGGAAATCCTATAATCACAGATACCTAGCTGGGTAATAATTCATAGAGGCATTCTGATAATCTACGATTTTAATACAAAATCAAGTTTACTTAATGTCAATCCACCAATCACATTCGGAACCAACTATTTGGAATTTGTATTGAAATATATAAAATATTCATTTCAATAGGATAAATTATAATAAGAAGCAAACAATGTTTACATGACGATGCTGCTTCAACTTTTGAATGGGGTAAATAGTGAGAACTCATGGCATAGGATGGTGATACAAAGTATTACCAGACCTTAAAAATCTCTCCATTCATATTCTTTTGGAAGTTGATATTGAAATAAGTTATCGAACTATACCGAATGTCCCAAATTATCGTATATAGGCAATATCTAGTTTATTTGACAAGATAATAAAAAAATTTCTTTGAATAACATCATAGTATCTTCCCAATGATGTATAAAAAAGGTTCTTACATTCGAAAGCCCTGTGGTAGCTATACCCGTCACTCCTTATTTTCAAATTGCGCCCCTGTATATTATCATTGAAAATTGCGTGTAATTCTAGTTGAAATACAATGATAGCACATAGTTGATATTCTTTATAGATATAAAATTTTCGAAGATCTACGATTTATGATTTTTTTTTTATTTTGCAGGAAACATCAAGACACTAGCAGTGTTGGATGTGGAAACAAAACCTCATTATTGGCTCACTGTTTTCGCTCAAGATAGAGGAGTTGTTCCATTGTTCTCCAGTGTAGAAGTGAGTACTTTTTTACATATTTTTATTATGTGCATTGTAGTTAGTTTATCGTTTCCCCAATCTTCTGAGATGAAATAAAGTGGCAGCTTCTGTATTCAAATTTTCCAATGAAATCAGAAGTACTTATCGAATTGGTCGTCTCATCCTTATAGAAACAAATTATACAAATTTACAGTACTTAGACGGTTGATCCAAAAAAACTTTTTACCGAAATTAATATAAGTTTCGAATATTGGTCTTATAAATGATTTGGTTCGAAACACTGATGAAGAAATCGAGGTCAAAATCAATTCTATCGGAGGCTGGCAGGCCTGTGGCAGTTGTTTACATAATAAGTCCTAACCGGAATATGCTGAAGAATCGAAATTTTCAGAATGAATTCTCAGTTTGAATATCTTGATTATGTACGTAAATGGAAATATGATTCTGAAATACTACATATACATACATATATTATCTATATCTGAAAATATATTGGTCAGATTCAATAATTCTGACAAATAAATTTGATCGATCAATCGCATCTCTGAACAATATTGTGGTCTCCATTAGAGCAATTGGCGCATTGAATGAACGATCGCTCAAAAATTGCTGACATCAAGTCGGGTCTTCCATCTCAAAGGCAACAAAAATACCGAATTTCGGCTCTTGCTCATATTAACATTCAATTCAATTAGAAATTAGATTATTGGGTAACTAGATCGAAGCCAGGACTCCAAGACAGATAATCCTATTTGACCGATTTCTCCTCAAGTCAAATAATACGGAAACAGCGTCTCTATCCACGTCCATCTAATTTGAACAGAGACAATTTTCGCATACAATTCATATTGGAGGGAAATCCGTCGGCATCTATTTGCGAAACAGCTTACATTCCAATTTCGAAGATTCAGCTCAGGATTAGCGATAATATGAATAATTAATTGGATTCGTGAAAACTGAATCAAAAGGAATGTTTGTTCTCGAATGCTCAGTGTTTGAACATTCGTTTCCTGAAATGATTTCACAATATATATTTTCGAATTCTGAGCCGAAAATGGTTTCAACCTCGGAGTAATAAACATATATAGATGGAGTATATGTTATTTTCAGTAAGAAAATTTTTTCTCCAACATGAACTATCAAATTTGACATGAAGCGCGCGGAAATGAAAACATATCAGTGATACGATATTTCACTCAATTCGCCAGTTTCTCCATAAAGAACGCACTTCTTATGTCCCATAGTGAATGAACGATTCATATCAACTCAAAATATATTTAAATGAATACCTATATATCAAAAATTCAGAAAACAAACTTCAAGCGCAGCAAACGACGTGAAACAACCGATGACACTAGGATAGCAAAAGTTGCCAAACCTTGGATTTCAGCAGGTCGATACAGAAAATAATTAATATTCTGCTTATTTTAAATTCGACAATTAGGAAAAATATCGGATTCCAAATATTCAAATTAGCATATTTAATCGGGAATCACTCAAATAAATATATTTCAATCAATATAATATACATTCATAACGATATAGCAAAATCGTGGATTTGAAAATATATCACAATCCAACAACGTAATCTAACCATGTTGGGGACATGGAAAAATTGCGTATACTCCCTCTATCTATGTTTATTACTCTATGGTTTCGACTGATAAGGATCAACTCACTGATTATGAATCCTTCCTCAACAATTCTGTTAGTCCACCCTGTTGCTCTCATATAGAATAATAATTTTAAAACAGAAAGACCTAGAAACTCGGAATTTGTAAGGAGTTTCAAATCTTGAATGTCTTTTCGTTACTGGGAAATATCAATGTAGGGGTTCCGTATATATGTCCATTCGAAATATTGTTTTTTATTCATTTCAAAAGTGCATATTCGATCAAGACAAAGACGCACTCAACTAGCATATTCAGACCTCAAAGGTACTCTGAAAATTAAAATATCTAAGTCTTTTCTTTGTGTTTACAACTGAACCACAGAATTTTAACATAGTTCGGAAATGATAGAAGAATAGGAGAATTCGCACAAGAGAAACAATTTTTTTATTTCTCTGAAAACATCTGCCTACCTAGAATAGATGTTAATTCAAACAATTTGGTGCAAGGGAACTGAAAAACTTCATGTTATTGTGGTTGGCTACACTGAATATTTCTCCAACATCAGACATAATATCATCAACTCCTTTTCATTTCCTGGTTATTCACTAGAATCCATACTTCAGTTGCGAAAATATTCATTTCCCATCTATTTATATGAAGGAATAAAACAAATGCGGCTTAGAATTAGGTTAGTCTTCTTAATTACCTCGCGTCGTATGTTTCGTCTGTTTGTTTAACGGACAAAAATGTTTTCCATAACAAAAGATGACCGAGTTTTATTCGATTGTGTGGATGGAAGTTGTTTCAGTATGGTTTAATTAATAAAGCTTACATCCCTCTTTTAATACGATTTACTGAAGTTGTTTTAACAAGTTCAGACAGGAAACACATAACAGTTCATGAAATTTCCTACCGGACGGAGATGCAAAAATAAAGCATATGGGAAAAGTTCGGAGAATGGGTGGAAATTTCTGCTACCACATTTTATTTATATATTCGATTAGTTTTTATTTCGAGATGTGGGATCATCTAGCAGCGTAAATGATTTATTATTGATGCACCATAGGTTGTAACTGAATTCATCATGAGGCAAGCGTGCGTTGGTGCATATACGTAGTTTTTATTGTTCATCTTTTTCGCAGTAGCTGTCAAACATAACGTCTTTTTTTTCCTTGCTACACTTTAGATGAGGTCGGCTCTTTTTTAGTGATGCTCCAGTATAATAGCTGTGAGAAAGGTATAGAGGGTGTTTCCTAAACATGCGGCAAAAATTCAGGGGGTTGTTCCTTGGACTATTTTAAGCATGTTTTGTCCTTGGATGATTTTTGAAAAACCTCTTTGTTTCGAAGATACAGGGCGAACAACATTTTTCATATTTTTAAAATTAATAATAGTTTAAATAAAAATGCGTACCGCACTGTGTTTACTAAGTAGGTACAGTTTATTTTTAAATTTGTTTAACAACATTCCAATTACTAAAAACTAAAAATTTCCTATGGGGCCATCTAAAATCATTAGTTTATACCACTCCAGTAGAAAATGTGGAAGACTTGCGAAATCGGATCATTGCTGGGTGTAACTTAATAAGAAATGATCCTGGTGTTTTTGAAAGGGTTCGGCAGTCAATGAGGAGAAGATTGGATGCTTGTATGCTGGCTAGAGGTGGTCATTTTCAACAGTTTTTGTAGGTTGAGTTGAATTTTCATGTAATTTTTCATAATAAAATGTTATTATCTGAAATTTTGTTTCCCCTATATCTTCGAAACAAATAGGTTTTTCAAAAATCATCAAAGGACAAAATATTCTTAGAATAGTCCAAGGAACAACCCCCTGAATTTTTGCCGCATGTTTAGGAAACACCCTGTATATTGGTTGTTTCCGTATCGAGTAAGACTTGTTCCAGGAGATTTCAGAATCAGAGTCCTATTTTGTCTGAAACTTTTTCAAACGGCAACCCTTTTTTGCGAGGATCTCAGCAGTTCACCCAAGTGTATTTCATATTCATGAAAAACTATTCTTCACTTCAAGAACCACAAGAAAGCAACGTAAGACTTTTGATTCTATCTGGCTATTCAGTGTAGATATACAAATCTCAAAAAACCTTCGAATAGTATCCGTTGGAAAGAAGGACCCAAAAACCCTTATGAAAACTTGATGAAGAGGGGAATAATGCAGGACACATGTTGAAATGAAAGAACAACAACTGTCGATCCTGTAAGGAAGACAGAGTATTTATTAGGGTTGAAAGTTGTCTGTTGTAGGAGGTTCGATGTTTGTCCGGATATCTCTGAAAAAATTGGTAGTGCTTTTGCTTTGTAGCATGAATGTATTGAAAAGTGAATACTAAATATTCTTAAGTTGGTATGCAGTTGTAAACTGAACAAAATTATGTTAATAATAAAAAAAAAAGATCCTTGTGAACTATAAGGTAACTTACTACTCTTCCAGAGAACTGAAACGAAATATTTTGCGTTGCCATTTTTGAAATACCGTTTGCAAAATGCATTCCAGATTATTCCAAACAACTCCACATCTCCGTTCTACTGCTGAAGATTTCGATGTACATAGGCGTAAAATTATGCTTCCGCCATTTCTTTTCGAAATTCGACGCTTTATTGTGAACAACTGGTTATACATTTATGATTCATACTATAGTTCATCACTGGGCACTAAAATTTGGAAGAAAATTCGTCTCTGCCTATATTCGAGGCTAATTTCTTTCCCTCGCAGTTTTTAGCCGCAGATTTGTCGAAAAACATTCAGTTACCGTTTTTTTCAGAAATATCATTCGTTTTAAAGCTATTGAGTTCTTCGACTGCATTCTTGAATTGGTACATCTTATATGGGTAAAATATTTTTCATTTAGTTGAAGATGCAATTCATCATGTATCTATTGAAAAATTGTAATTGAGTAATATAAAGGGTGTCCTATTTGAAAAACACCAACTCTCCTCCATATCTCAAAAACGGTAGTCAATATGATATATGATCTGTTATGCGTACCATATAAACCATAAATATTACTGAATCAAACGTTTTAAAATCTTCCGAATATCTCGAATGGAACTAAAATTTTACGCAAAAATTTATGATCTCATTTCCGATATCTTATTTTTTTTTTTTAATTTGAATGAAGGCATCGACTGCTTTGGTCATTAGCCTAACCCGATATATTCTTATTTCGAAAAAAGAGATCTCTCAGTTCTCGAGATGCTCTCAATCAGCATCGAATTTGGGACACCCTATGTACAGGGTGGGCAAATTTCGATGTTTTAGCACTACAACTATTAAACCAGAGGAGATAGACAAAATCTGATACCCCATTCTCGGTCTCTTTTTCTGAGAAACTAACAAGGGTAGTATTCATTTTTCGCCACCTTCTTTTGTTTTCGAGTTATAAGCGAAAATTGTAAAAATGACGATATCGAAAAACATTTATATCTCCGCTAATATTGATGATAGAGCTCTGAAATTAAAACATTATACAGGCACTTTTTCACGTAGAATCCAGGGTTTTCAATTACGAAGCTATGACCCAAAGTTATGTTTTTTTAAATGGGAACACTAGATTTCTGTGCCATTTTCTGAAAGCTTAATTTTTCCTGATTTCAAAAATATATAACATGGTATGGTTCGTATTGAAATAAATAATAGAAAATGGTCATAAACCTTTTTTTACCTAAGAGTCCCAATATTTCTATGGTTCCAACTGTTGATGAGCACAGAAAAACTGAGCTTTCTATAACAAGAGCAGTGTCCTTCCGTCAATCTGATTATTTCTATGCTTTTCACTAATTTCTACAAAGTTCGAATCTAGGTAGGTTTTTGACCATTTTCTGTTATTTATTTTGATACAAACCATACCATGTTATATATTTTTGAAATGAGGAAAAATTAAGCTTTCAGAAAATGGCACAGAAATCTAGTGTTCCCATTTGAAAAAACATAACTTTGGGTCATAGCGTCGTAATTAAAAACCCTTGTGAAAATACCAGCACGCCACTGAATTCTACGTGAAAAAGAGTCTGTATAATGTTTTAATTTCAGAGCTCTATCATCAATATTAGCGGAGATAAAAATGTTTTTCGATACCGCCATTTTTCCAATTTTCGCTTATAACTCGAAAACAAAAGAAGGTGGCCAAAAATGAATACTACCCTTGTTAGTTTCTCAGAAAAGGAAACCTAGAATGGGGTATCAGATTTTGTCTATCTCCTCTGGTTTGAAAGTTGTAGTGCTAAAACATCGAAATTTGCCCACCCTGTACACATTATACTCTTTTGGATGTTTCCTAAAGTTCCGAAATGACGTCTTTTACTGGTTATCTTAAAAAAATAGATAAGATCTATCAATTCACATAATTTCTCAAGGTGATATGCAAAAAAGTTCTTTCACTTTTTCAAACTTCTGTCGCATTTTTATGCAGACTGAAATCCTTAGAAGGAAATATCTCACTGAATAGGAATAGGAGGATACCTAGAAAAACTAGATAAAAATAACTGCATTCAGAAAGTGAGCTTCTTCAATCTCGGATTTACATAACGCCACACAGCTCCACAACTCAAATGCCAAACAAGCAAAACAGCTAGAAGAGATCTATTTCTCTCGGTTCATTCAATTCGACGAATGTGATCTTGATAGTTCCAATGAAGTTGCCAATACAGTGGCAACTGAGAGGAGGCGCAGGCATTTCTTTGCCGAACTTGAGGGTGAAATTCGAATATCTGCACCGCTAGTCGGTTTGTTGAACAGGAAAAGTCGTCAGTTATACCGGGAACTTTATGGCCAATTCGTTCTTCAGCTACCTCTTAAATTGACGCAATAAAACTTTTTCCGACTCGATGAAACTATCGAGAATCAATTAAGTTTTTCGGGGACTTCTATTCGTGGAAGATTCTTCGACGAATTCGATGAATAAACTACTTCAAAGCGATTTTGAGAAAGTGGTGCAATTTTGTCCGAAGAGAAAATAAATGAATTTTCTCATTGAAGTTATTGGAATGTTTTCAACTTCAGAAATGCTGTGTGCTATAAAACTTATTTTTTCGTAGAAAAATCTTCTCGTTTTCGCCTTAATCCATAAAAGTTTCCAAGAAATGGTTCCTCTAATGAAATGCAACCATAAAATGTTAACTCTAGTCGAGAAATGAAGTTTTCTCTAGTAAATGCAAGGAACTGGATCATTCCGGTTTCCATATTGAGAATTTCGTTCGTAATTTGAAATTTTTACTCCTCAGCAGATATAATTAGATATGATATGAATGAAAGCATTGCAATTTTTATTGGGCTATAAAGGAGACATGAAATTATGTAAGGAACATCACCACATCTGGTGATAGACCTCCACAGCCTTCCAAATATTTATTTTTGGCAAAATTGACACAGTGTTCAATTTCGTTATCAGTTCAATATGATATTCATACACTTTTGACGTTGCATTTGATGTATTTAGGCTCGTTATCTCACAAGGAAGAATCCCATTGGAAGAATGTGTCCAATTTTTTTCTACTGGAGTGGTATTTCTCACTCTAATCCAGAGAATCTTCAGAATCATCCAACTTTTAGGATCTGGAAATGACTGATTTCCAAAGCTAGGTATTTACTTCCTAAATTAAGTGTTTTTACGACTGACTGAACACTCAAAATATGCCTTTGAGACCATTTTCGTTTCAAAATTCGAAAATCGCTGATATTTTAGAACAGGTATCGCTCTCTCATTTCGATAGAATCTCTACAATTTTTGAAATTGAGCCGGAAATATTTTAAATGATAAGATTCTACTTAGTCAAGAATATTATTTAAATCTTTTTTGATGTATTATTGACTACTTTCAATGTGATCTTGTGTCAATGACCATAGCTGTCGAGACACGTTAATTTAAATAAATAAATAAATAAGAATATTATTTTGTTCGTTCATTCATCTGTGAACACAATTACTTTCGAAAAAAGCACCTAGAAACTTGAAATCTTCAGGTAAGGTCCGGGTCTCGACTAGTAGTTTCTTGAATATGGCTTTTCGAAATTTTGTGTCTCTATTGATTTCGAAACTGAAGGTTCGATCGAAATGAAAATTTGCATTTTTATGTAGAATTATAAATAAAGTAAACAAAGAAGAATAAAATATAAAAAAAATTATTCAATATTTTCGATTTCAAATAACCGAGAGAGTTGATATTTTGGAAGTTTATATGAAATAATAATTTCGAACTCCTTGGAAAATTTCGAGATTATCACATCTTTAGAACCGATGATGTAAAATGTAAAAGAAAATTAAAAAGGAAATATTTCCGTTATTTCGATTCATTTTTTAATGAAGAGCAGTAAAGAAACTGTTTATTCGAAGACATTTTAAAATCCAGCTGATCTTAGGAAGAGAATCACGGAAGCAGTTTAATTCATGGGTAACGGAAGATTCGCTCGTCTGATGATCTTTCCGAGTATTTCCGCAACCACATAACTGACGGAGTTGATTAACAACTTTAATCTTTTTGCCAAATTTCAAGCTGATCACATCATCTATTTAAAATTCATGTCGGTATTTTCCTCATTTTTTGTAATATCATAAAATCAATGGGATTGAAAACGAATTTCTCTGAACAAAATCATGCAATCGAAATATTCACTCCCTCCTCAGAGTAATAAATATAAATAGAGGAAGCATATGTCATTTTCAGTAAGCAAATTTTGTCCCTATAATGAACTATCAAATTTGACATGAACCGCGCGCAAATGAAAACAAATCAGTGATACGATATTTCACTGGATTTTTCCACAAAAAATGCACTTCTTATGTCCCATAGTGAATCAACGTTTCATATTAACTCAAATTATATTGAAATAAATACCTAAATATATCAGAAATTCAGAAAACAAACTTCAAGCGCGCCAACGACGTGAAACAACCGATGACACTAGGAGAGCAAAAGTTGCCAAACCTTGGATTTCGGCAGGTAGTTACAGAAAGTAATAAATATTCTGCTTATTATTTATTCCACAATTAGAAAAAATATCATATTCCAAATATTTAAATTTGCATATTTAATCGGGAATCACTCAAATCAATTTATTTCCTTCAATATAAAAATATACATTCATGATGTATTCATTATATAGTAGAATTGTGGATTTGAAAATATATCACAATCCAACAACGTAATCTAACCATGTTGGGGACATATGAAAATTGCGTTTACTCCCTCTATCTATAGTTAGCATTACTGATCAAGATGGCGACCGATTTAACAGCTGTCATGTGATTTATTCTCAGTTTGGTTTGGCAATTCATCATGAATAGACTCACGCTTGAACAACGCTTGCAAATAGTGCAATTTTATTTCGAAAATAATGGTTCTGTGCGGAGTACGTATCGCGCACTACGTCCATTAGCGCTTCTGGTTGAATGGCTACGTCAACAAACAAAACTGCCGCATTTGGAGTGAAGCTAATCCTCAAGTGTATGTCGAAACACCGTTACATCCAGAAAAATTGACTGTTTGGTGTGGTTTATGGGCTGGTGGAATCATTGGTCCGTACTTCTTCAAAAACGATGATGGCCAGAACGTTACAGTCAATGGTGATCGGTATAGAGCCATAATTACAAATTTTTTCATTCCTGAATTGAACAACCATGATGTCCAGGAGCTGTGGTTCCAACAAGACGTCGCAACATGTCACACAGCTCGTGCCACAATCGATTTATTGAAAGACACGTTTGGTGACCGCCTAATTTCACGTTTTGGACCTGTGAATTGGCCTCCAAGATCTTGTGATTTAACACAGCTAGACTACTTTCTGTGGGGCTATGTAAAGTCATTGGTCTATGCGGATAAGCCACAAACCCTTGACCATTAGGAAGACAACATTCGCCGTGTTATTGCCGATATACGGCCACAAATGTTGGAAAAAGTCATCGAGATTTGGACGTCCAGATTGAACTACATCCGAGCCAGCCTTGGCGGTCATATGCCAGAAATCATATTTAAAATGTAATGCCACAAGATTATCTTGCGGATAAATAAAATTCATGTCAATCGAATAATCCATCGTTGTTTTATTGCAATTTAAAGTTCTATAGCTCAAAAAAAAAAACACCCTTTATGGCTTTTAGTCTATGGCTCCTTCGAAAACGAATAGGGAAAGACTCTTTCAAAAATATCTCCACTCTTCACGCGTTATTGATCCCGATACAAAAAATCTGAGAGGCGATTACTCCGAAATCATATTTTTCTATAACGACTTCACTCCAATAACGCCGTGAGAGCAAATAAGTTCGTCCAATGGGCGTAGGGGGGGAACTGGAAAAAGTTTGCCCGATAGCAGACGTTTCGAAAACATCTCAGTTTAATTGATGATAGGGATGCTGGGGCCACTTCACCGTCACACGACGAGGAAGAAACTATCTATTTCGTGGAAATAAACAACCGACCGTATGCTCGGAGGCGGAAGAATCAAATTGGAGTCTGCCTCCATCTAAATTAGTTTCGGAAGTGGAGGTCATAAAGATACCAGCGTAGATGCTGGGATGCAACTGGCATCTTAGACTGATGCAACATTGCGGTAAATTAGGCCGTGTCATCTTATTTGGTTACATCGGAAGGGAGTCAATATTGTCATCATGTACTAGTTTGGCTTACTTCCAATTAACACAATTGTGATGAGCATTATTGTGCTGTTTTGAGCTTTGAGGTTCTTGTTCGGATCTATACGACACTGGAACTCGTCAATCTTAACAGCTCTCTTCACTGTGAAAAACGCGGTGACGTAAAGTCAAGAGCTTTTGAGGGATGGTTTGTTCATGCTCCAACTGCAAGATTGTATCTCAAAAACGTTTCCGGACTTTTGTTCTTGAACTTATCAAAGGAATCCCTCATTTTCCTTTATACTTCCATTTTAGAAACAGCCTGTTTATACAAGCAAAATATCAATTCGATCAGATCGCTCATCACGAATATATTTAATAGTCCGAGAGCCAGGTGCAAATTTGGTTGATTATTTCCTTTCGAGAGATACTTGGTGAGATGCATCAGATAATAGTAATAAAAAGCCTCGTGAACGTCAGTTACGACTCGGTTGGGGGGGAGAGTGGCGGCAGCCCCCCAAACACAAAGAAAAAAATACATTCAGTCATTTCCTCCCAACTGAAAATTTGTCAAATTGTAGCTAACCCAATATCTAGACGAAAAAATACAATCAGCTGGCTATAGCATGGTGGATTATACGTCAGCTGGTGCCTCAAACATGAAAAAAAATTATCTTTCCAATGACAGCTCTGACAGCGACTCTGATACTGAATCAGAGAGTGGAAGTAACTAAATATTATTGTGCAACATTTGGAGAAAGTCCTTTTCTCGCGAGTGTGGCACTCTCTGATTCATTCAGAGTCGCTGTCAGAGCTGTCATTGAAAATATTTTTTTTTCATGTTTGAGGCACCAGCTGACGTATAATCCACCATGCTATAGCCAGCTGAATGTATTTTTTCGTCTAGATATTGGGTTAGCTACAATTTGACAAATTTTCAGTTGGGAGGAAATGACTGAATTTATTTTTTTTTCTTCGTGTTTGGGGGGCTGCCGCCGCTCTCCCCCCCAGCAGAGTAGCAGCTGACGTTCACGAGGTTTTTTATTACTATTACCTGATGCATTCTACTAATTACTGTTTGAGAGAAACTTGGTCATGTATATCTGTTACTGGCTCCCGGACTATAACGAGCAATCAAGATTTTATATCTGACAACAATTTCTCAGAAGAAGCAAAAGATGATAACCAAATAAAAAAGACGTACTTTTAAAAATATCTATTCATTCTTTTATTGGAAATAATACATATGAAATGATCAGTCGAAACAAACGCACTTTTCATCCCAAAACGAACTTTAATAAATATCTGACCAAGGTAATCTGCTGACCGACGTTCATCTTCTTCTAACCACTTCGAGTTAACCGTTTTTAGTCGACAGAAGGAGCCTGCCATACATATTTACTATATTTGGATGAGTGATATATTTCTTGCATTCGTTTGATCAATTGCGAATACCTTTTGCTATTATAGGTAAAATCTAAGTGAGATGTCGCCTCTCAAATCGTAGAAATTGGAATACAAACGTTCTATCTCAAATGTTAGGAGCTTTCCTTCCTAACTACCGTTTTTATAGCTGAAGGAAATAAATTCGAACTCTACGTCCTAACTCAGAGTTATAAGGAAATGCATCAATATTTATTCTACAGTCTGCACCAATTCGGGAAATTCGTTTAAATTATAATTGAAGTTCGAATGATGTTGATATCAAATAACTATTATCAAAATACTACGGCATGAAATAAAATATCAGTGTGTTCAAATTAATTATTAATTAATTTGAGATGTTACTAATATGCATATTCATTAAACGAAATATAATAACGAAATATTGATAACCGATAACAATGTAAAAGGTTACAGTGCACCACGACCTAAAGATCTATTGTCCCATATGTTGTCAACACCATCAAGTTCCAGAATATAAATTCCAGTGACTGGGATGGCTTCAATACTGTTACATCTTCTTCAATCCTGAAAGTTTCTTGTCCAAAAATTTTTCTGTGCATTGCCAAGGCATTCTGTAACCTAGTGATAGGGCTCTCTTCCTTCATTACACAGAATCGACACTCACCAGGTTCTGATAACCCTTTTCTCATAGCCTAAGGCGGCCTTGTCAGGAACCTAATGAGGAGATGTAGGTCTTAATGAGATTCAGATACTTTTTCGAACTTACAGTATTAAATTGAAGTGATTCATCTCTGAAACAATCTGCTATAATAATGAAACATTATAGTTATATATGGATTGAGATCTGGCATTCTATTATAAAATTGTGTCCTAATAGGTACATGCACCTAAAAAATGATCAACATTCAACAGTAAATTACTCGAAAGGCGCAATAATCTCATTTACTTTTCTTTTGAAAAACAAGTTGAGTTTTAAGATTCCCGAGATTTGTAGATAAAATCACATTCAGAAAATCATGATTGGAACATTAATTTCTAGTTTTCAATCAGCAAAACAATAGTTCACCAATCCAACACCACAATCCATTCCTGCCCACCCTGTGAATCAATAATTCTCCAGATTGGCTGTGCTAAATATATGGCGTAGATAGCGCAGGATCTCTGTCACGAAATGAACTGCAATACAACCATTATTACATCCTAGATAGCGCATCGTCTCGAATTTCGAGTTGTTCTGTCATTAATGGTGTTTGTCAAACGAACCATTACTCAAAGTCTGGAGTTTCCAACAAGGCGATGTAGACTTCAGGATCCCACGTATCATCTGAGTTCGTCCGTCATAGAAAATGCGAAATACTTCCCTTAGTCTGTGCGAAGTTTTGAATAATTCAACTGGTGGGAAAAACGGAAGCAAAATTGAAATGTCAAACAAAGCCAGGTGACCATTAATCATTTCGTCCATAGAGTATTATGCTCATGGCGAGTTCTTCCAACTGACATAATTTGGCGAGACAGATATAAATATTCACCTTTCGGCTCATTTCACCACTATACAATCCGGATTGACACCCCTGAATCGAGAGGGTCTGCTTTTGATGCTTGTCAGATTAGAATTCAGAAAACTCCATCGCTTGTTTGATGAGATCACTCTGTCTTGATGGATTTACTGAAAATTTTATCCCCATCTTCAACTTTGAACACTCTGAGCTGTCGAAATTCAGAATAAATATTTGTCTTGTCGAATCTCTAATAATCACCAAGTATTAAATTCAATTCAGTAACAGATCTATTCATTTTCAACCATTAACAACGATCCTTCTTGTGTAGAAGCTTTCCAACCTAATGTAAATAATTCTGGGAACCTTCGTATCAAACGATTTTTCAATAAGAGGTTTCATTAAGAAGAGCCCGCTATTTGGGCTGCTGTCACTGTTGAAGCTGTCATATTTTGGCGTTCCTCTACTATTAGCCAAAGCTGGCCGCTTCTGAAGGATTGCTTCCTTCAGACGGTTCAATTGTTAACAGTACAGTTCCGAGTTGTTCCGTAGGGGATCTCAGCTCATAGTTGATAATTCTCTGCCCATCCCACTAAATACACAGCAATATCGCCTGCTCACCGCGTTTAGACTGCAACCGTTTACGCTTGACGTTGTCGTAAATTTCATCAATCCCTTCAAAAATAGGTTTTTTGATACCAGCCTTATGGAAATCGTTCCAAACGGTTTTTTGTGAAATATTGAGCCTCTTGGGCAATCGAAACAGTACTTACATGACGGACTCGACAATGTCCGTGATTTCATCGACATTTTCGACAATTGGCCTTCCCGTACGTGGTGCATCACTGACATCAAAATTACCAGAACGAAATCGACGATACCAAAATTGCGCGTGATTGACTGTTACAGTTCATTTTTAGCGGCCTGACTTGCATTTTCGCCCTTATCGAAAAAAAACTGTAAAATATAACGTGTATTCGTTCGCTTCTATTCGAGTTACAGAATAGGGCACAACATAAGACAATCGTTATAGAGATCCAATGTGAAAATGGAAGAGATGTGTTTCCAATTATACTTTGGGACCAATCCCATGACATATATTTTCCGAACCATGGTCCATCGAATATGCTATCCAGCATCCCAAACGCAGAAAGAAAACAGATAAATAAAAACGTCCAATAAGCCTTTGAGGAGACGTCGACTACGCGTATATTGGACCTTTATACTGCTTCCAGTGATGCAAAATCACAAATCGACAGATGTAGGATCAAAATTGGAAATGGAACTGTTAATGGAAGTGCTCAGCGATACGGAATGAATTAGAATTGTTGGAGAGGTTCATTCGTTGTTTCCTCCGAATGAAAGTAGCAATTCTTCCACAGTAGAAAACGTATTCTTTCAATAAACCCTGGTTGCTGATTATTAATGATGACTTTTTAATTATGTTTCTGGATCTATGACTTCATTTTTCTCAGATTTTTCCATCAATCAGGATTGTTTGGAATGTTCATACCCTGAGATTTTTTCAAGAAATTTCCTTCGTAATCGGTTATATCTGTATATACAAGGTGTTTTAAAAAAAAGTTTATATTCGTTCAGCTCACAGTGTAAACACAACGATTAGGAAAAACGCATGGGATATGTCAATCGGAAGCCTGACTCTTGATAATTTAATCTTTATGGAGCGTTTCTCGGAAACGTATCGCGCGATGTGCGTGCGTGAATTTTACAAAACTCGAAATTATGCGACTAAAACGCAAAAAAATTAACCAATATTCGAGATTTCGTCACAGAATTGTTTTCATTTTTCGACAGATCCAATAAATTATACTGTGTTGTACCCTTCACCCTTATCTCTGGGAAGGCCGATCTTTCCATCAACATATTTTGAACCTATATATTCATGGTCCATGTTCTACACGTTTCCCAAAGCGTTATGTTATTATAATAATCCCTATTCTGCGTGCTTGTTTATGAGAACAGGTTGTTTGTTATCGACATGAAAATGTATCTATCAAGACCTTTTGTTAGGCTTTCACTTGTTAGGTATATCGAACTGCGAATCAAATGTTTTTTCACAAGCCTGTCTATTTACGCCTGACTCAACACGTAGCACAAGTCATACTTTAAGACGTTTTTCTACAAACGCTTCAGGCTAAGGGATTTCCAACACAAACCTTCTCGGAAGCTGAAAGTCCACTGCTTTCGCTGAAGGGTTGTTCGAAGAGGAACCCTTGAACTTGCAATATTTTGAGTAATTCGAGATGAGGATATGCACAGATTTTTTAACGTCGTTATCTGTAGAACTGACATAAAAGAAATGGGCACAACCAAGAGAATAAGCGGATGCATCAGGATACGGGGTGTTCTACAAGCTATTTAAAGAACTTTGACATGTGACAAATGCACTCATTCTGAACATTTTTTCCTTCTCCTATCCGTTTTCTTTCAAAAATTACAATAATTTGAAAAAAAAAATTTTCTAATTATAGTAAGAAATATTACGCTAAGCATTGTAAAAATCTTCTTCAATAATAAACAATATAATTTTTTCGAAATTTCCTCCTGCAGCTTGAACACAAGCCTCACATCGACGAACTGAATATTTCGTTTCTCAGCTGATCAAATTAGGGTTTTTTTTATTTTACCTCTTATTGAAAAACCCTTCAGAACACCCTGTATTCCTCACTGAATTTCCTTGCTCTCGAATACATAATCGGTTAGAAATGAAAAAAGGTTTCGGATCAATATTCTTTTAAGGCTCGTAATGTTTCATATGTGGATTTCAAAAGGTCCCATGACTTGGATTATAAAACAATTATCCTTCGCAGAGTGAAAGAAGCGCCATTACCTGAATTCACACCATCCACGTGTATAACGCTCAGTTGCACTGGCAATCTGCTACATTCCACAACAATTAATTTTAATTAAAATCATATAATTTGGGGTTCCCTTACGCATTCCTGAACTCCAGAATCCAGCATATTAAGATAATAAAATTCGCTCATTAGGAAATTTAACCCAAAGGGGTTATTCACTCATCGTTAACAACCTACAACCAATTAATTATAACCAACACGGCAGTTCGTGAAATAATCGGTTAGAATTCACGACGAGTCGTTACAGCTACGTAAAAACGTTATCACAATAAAGCACAAACCGTTACTTTTCGAGCAATCTCAAATTGCACTCAGAAAAGTCCAGGCTTGATTCCTATCTACTTACAGAATACAGTTCGTATATTATTGGAAGTTTGGTTTGATATAACTTTGCGTTCATGCTTTCATGAAATGAAACCAATTTCACGAAAACTTTTCGACAAAAAATTTTTCAGCTGAGATGGAAATTCTGCTAATCAAGGATTGTCAATTCTGGCTCCGCTCACCGATTCTGCGTAAACCTCACAGTTTTGAGTGAAATTTGGGGAAAAAATCAATTTCCATCCAAATATCGTTATATCTCCTAAATTATTCGTCACAGACCCCTCAAATACAAAACAGTTTTTGAACATCAGGTTCCGTTCTGAAACATAGCCTCGGGAATTTCATTTTCTTTTTTCGAAAATTTCAGATTTTATCTATAATTTCTGAAATAATGTACTTATCACCAAACTGCAAGAATTTTCGTGATCTACATTGTCGAATCAATCAATAAAATGGTACAATAGTTCCATGAAGGAACTTTTAATTTTTGTCAATTTTCTAATTTGCAAAATTTTACGAAAATTTTTCGACAATTCGCTCATTAGGAAATTTGACCCAAAGGGGTTATTCACTCATCGTTAACAACCTACAACCAATTAATAATACCCAACACGGCAGTTCGTGAAATAATCGGTTAGAATTCACGACGAGTCGTTACAGCTACGTAAAAACGTTATCACAATAAAGCACAAACCGTTACTTCTCGAGCAATCTCAAATTCCACTAAGAAAAGTCCAGGCTTGATTCCTATCTACTTACAGAATACAGTTCGTATATGATTGGAAGTTTGGTTTGATGCTTTTATGGAATGAAGCCAATTTTTCGACAAAAAATTTTTCAGCTGAGATCGAAATTCTGCTAATCAAGGATTGTCAATTCTGGCACCGCTCACCGATTTTGCATGAACCTCACAGTTTTGAGTAAATTCGAACTCGAAATTTGGAAAAAAATTTAATTTCCATCCAAAAATTATTCGTCACAGACCCCTCAAATACAAACAGTTTTTAAACATCAGGTTCCGTTCTGAAACATAGTCAGGTTTCAAGGCCGTAGCTTGGGTCCAGGAGAAGTTGCAGCCTTGGGAATTTCATTAATTTTTTTCGAAAATTTCAGATTTTATCTATAATTCCTGAAATAATGTACTTATCACCAAACTGCAAGAATTTTCGTGATCTACATAGTCGAATCAATGAATAAAATGGTACAATAGTTCCATGAAGGAATTTTAATTTTTTTCAATTTTCTAATTTGCAAAATTTTACGAAAATTTTTCGACAATTCGCTCATTAGAAAATTTAACCCAAAGAGGTTATTCACTTATCGTTAATAACCTACAACCAATTAATTATATCCAACACGGCAGTGAAATAATCGGTTAGAATTCACGACGAGTCGTTACAGCTACGTAAAAACGTTATCACAATAAAGCACAAACCGTTACTTTTCGAGCAATCTCAAATTCCACTCAGAAAAGTCCAGGCTTGATTCCTATCTACTTACAGAATACGGTTCGTATATGATTGGGCTGATTCCATTCGTGATATAATTTTGCGTTCATGCTTTCATGGAATGAAGCCAATTTTACGAAAATTTTCCCACAAAAAATTTTTCAGCTGAGATCGAAATTATGTTAATCAAGGATTGTCAATTCTGGCACCGCTCACCGATTCTGCGTAAACCTCACAGTTTTGATTGAATTCGAACTCGAAATTTGGGAAAAAAATCAATTTCCATCCAAAAATCGTTATATCTCCTGAATTATTTGTCACAGACCTCTCGAATACAAACAGTTTTTGGACATCAGGTTCCGTTCTGAAGCATAGTCAGGTTTCAAGGGCGTAGCTTACGCCCAGGAGAAGTTGCAGCCTCGGGAATTTCATTAATTTTTTTTTTCGACAATTTCAGATTTTCATCTTTAATTTCTGAAATAATGTACTTATCACCAAACTGCAAGTATTCTCGTGATCTACATAGTCGAATCAATCAATAAAATGGTACAATAGTTCCATGAAGGAACTAATAATTTTTTCAATTTTCTAATTTGCAAAATTTCACGAGAATTTTTCGACAATTCGCTCATTAGGAAATTTAACCCAAAGGGGTTATTCACTCATCGTTAACAACCTACAACCAATTAATTATATCCAACACGGCAGTTCGTGAAATAATCGGTTAGAATTCACGAGGAGTCGTTACAGCTACGTAAAAACGTTATCACAATAAGGCACAAACCGTTACTTTTCGAGCAATCTCAAATTCCACTCAGAAAAGTCCAGGCTTGATTCCTATCTACTTACAGAACACTGTTCGTATATGATTGGAAGTTTGGGTTGATTCGATTCGTGATATAACTTTGCGTTCATGCTTTCATGGAATGAAGCCAATCATGCCAAATCGATAGAAAAAATTATATGTTCCGAGAGGTACAGAATCAGGAACTCGTTATCTTTGATCTATCGATATCTGAAGGCGACCCTCCTCTGGACACGGAAACGTATCGTGCGTAGGTGGCTGGGAGTTACTAATTAAAGAGGTTTTTATTTGGCGATGAATATTGTGGGCGTTGGCGAGATAACACAAATTAGTTCCGATTTTTCGATTCGGCCGATCGATTCACCGTTATTTCGTATTTAGTTTCCGATGGGAGAAGAAAGAGTGTTTCTATTCCCTCGGTATATCCGCCCTTAAGAGGGAATACCATCACGTGGTTGATCAGTTCAAAACGAAATTAGAGATATATTTCTTCTTGCTAATCGCAGATTTTTATGTGGTTTTCACATGATTTCCTAAACCAATAATCTACATGGAAGAAAGCTAATATTTTTAATTTGCGAATGAAAAAAAAATTGATGTATGGAAAGTTTTAGGAAAATTTTTAGGCGAAAAATTTTTCAGGTGAGATCAAAATTCGGCTAATCAGGGATCGTCAATTTCGGCACCGCCCACAGTTATGAAGAAATTCGAACTCGAAATTTGGGAAAAATTTGAATTTCCACCCAAAAATCGTTATATCTCATAAATTATTCGTCAGAGACCCTTCAAATAAAAACGTTTTCTGAACATCGGGTTCTGATCTGAAACATAGTGAGGTTTCGAGGGCGTAGCTTACGTCCAGGAGAAGTTGCAGAGTCGGGAATTTCATCCATTTTGTTTTCAAAAATTTCGGATTTTTACCTATAATTTCTGAAATAATATACTAATCGCCAAACTGCAAGCATTCTCGTGATCTACATAGTCGAATCAATAAAATAAAATGGTACAAAAGTCTCATGAAGGAACTTTTAAATTTTTTTCAATTTTCTGAGGGTTAGGTATGGAAAATTTCACAAAAATTTTTCGACAAAAAATTTTTCAGATGATATTTAAATTCGGCTAATCAAGGATCGTCAATTCTGGCACCGCTTACCGATTTTGCGTAGACCTCACAGTTTTGAGGAAATTCGATTTCGAAATTTGGGAAAAAATTTAATTTGCAGCCTCAGGAATTTCATCCATTTCTTTTAAGAAAATTTCAGATTTTTATCTATAATTTCTGAAATAATGTACTAATCGTCAAACTGCAAGCATTTTCGTGATCTACATAGTCGAATCAATCAATAAAATGGTATAATACGTTTAGAGGTATGAAAATTTTACGAAAATTTTTCAACAAAATATTTTGCAGGTGAGATCGAAATTCTGCTAATCAGGGATCGTCAATTCTGGCACCGCTCACTGATTTTGCGCAGACCTAACAGTTTTGAGGAAATTTGGAAAAAAAATGATTTTCCATCCATAAATCGTTATATTTCCTAAATAACTAGTCACAGATTCCTCAAATAAATCTGACTAATCCCTAAATAACGCAAAATTTTTCTTATTTAAGCCACCCTGTATCTCTAACTGTTTTCGATATCCCTGTAGTTGGCCTCTAAATAGTTCTAACTCTGTATATTATTTGTGAAATAAGTAATTATTATATAATACAAGTGCAGAAGGCGTTGATTTTTGTCCACGAGTGTTCTAAATCATTTCCTCTACTCCACTGAATTTTCATTGAAATTAAAGAAATATATCAATGAATATCGTTCAAGCGGTTTATGCATTGAAAATAATTGGAAGGCAGAATTTCTATTAGCCAACTATATATTTTCCAAGACCTTTTCGATGAGGCAAATGAATACATGAAAGTGCATCCTATATAGCAGCAATATAAATGTCACCGAATTAATCGAACCATGATATAGGAAATAATCAAGATTTCAGACTGAACCCAACACTGACATATTCATTCCTGATGTGCATGAAATACTTGCTGAACTCGTTAATTCGTTAGACGTTATTTTTCATTTCATATCTGTTCTGTAATATTTTAATATCACAAAATGATCAGTTTCATATAAATGATTCAATACCTTCAAAAAGATAAAAATCTATAAATTGTTTATCAAATATTGGCCCGGAGTAACTCTTCATTCCCTTCACCTCTGGATGATTACAAATTGAGCTCCTTGTCGTTCCAGATATACATCGAGGTGGAAAACGAAAACGACAATCTGCCTTTGAGCGAGGAACCGGTCTACTACCCTTCGATCTTGGAAGACAGCCCTGCGGGCACCACTGTGATTCAGATCCGTGCGACGGACCGTGACAAGGACCCCAACCAGAGAATCACCTACAAGATCACGTCCGGAAACCCGGAAGGCTTCTTTGCTATCGACTCCGACACAGGTAGGTGACGATGTGCTCCTTGATAATAATTGATTTATCGAACGATCTTTTCTTATGGGGGTTTATATTTTTATTATTATTGTTTTTGACCCAAACTAGTATGGCTTTCATTTTTTGACCGTGTGTATGATTTCATGAAGATATTTCAGTGAAGATCAACGTTTTCTAATATTTCAGATTTTTGTTTCATCATATTCTATTCAGTCTTCTGAGCAAATAATCTGAACTTTCTGGTATCTGTGGTATATTTTTTTTGGGGTTAGTATCATCTTGTAATTTTGCATGGATCTTGATATTGGTATTCATTATACATATAAAGGTAAAATTTCAATTTGATCAGAACGGCTGTCACAAATTTTAACTGTTTTACGTTCTTCTTGAATTTTCTATGGTTCTGTTCATGCTATTCGCACGAAATTGTTCACGATTCTAAAATCTTAACCCGATCAGATATGTAATCATAAAATTATTGGTTATTTTTTTTCAATATTCTTCTTGAATAAGATATGGTTAATTTCCTCGTGAAGCCTGATGAATATAGTCAATGCTACGCTACGACTAAGGTACTTTCCGAAGGAATGGAAGAAAGCCAACGTGTTTTCAATACACAAGGCCGGCAAAGATGCTAAATTTTCCCAGAACTACAGGCATTGGATATCGGATATCGGAAGTGGTCATTCTGAAAAGTTTGAAGGCAACAGTTCGGGTTTCAAAGCCAACACATAGAGAGCTAGAGTTGACGGAGTATTCTCTTCAGAGAAGTCCCTTTTAGCCGGAGTTCCGCAATGATCTATACTTTCTCCGTTATTATTTACAATATATGTATTCGACGTGCCAAAAACAGAGAAAACCTTCATGGCACTGTACGCTGACGATACAACCATTCTTGCCAGTTTGTGGTATCTCCAAAAGGCAACGAAGTACCTACAAGAAGTCATCTACAGACTTCAATATTGGTTTACCAGATGGAGAATTGAAGTAAACCCTGAAAGGAGTGAAGCCGTTCTTTTCAGCCGAATGAAAAAAGATCCCAAGGACACGTCGTAATGTTCGGTATGAGAATCGACTGGAACAACGAGGCCAAGTATCTGAGAGGGATACTTGACAAGAAGCTTACTTGGAAACAACACGTCACATCAGCTGTGATAAAGGAAAATACTGCAGCGATAGCGTTGCTACCGTTAATTTGCAAAAGCAGCGAAATGTCTCTTTCCAACAAGCTTCTTCTCTATAAGTTCACCATTCGCCGCTTAGATCCATCTGCAGAGATTTCAAGTCGTGCAGAATACGATCCTGAGACGAGCAGTGAATGCACCATGGTTTGTCAGCGTACGGATACATGAAGACCTGCAAATACCATTCCTAGACTATCATCTGAAAGACATGAGCGTGAAGACCTTCAGTAAGATGAAATATCACGCAAACCATCTTCCTCACCAAGGAAGGCATGCAACTATGATGAAAAATCCCCTAGGAAACACAAGAGTCCAAATATGGCAATTCCCTAGGAAGTGTGTGTTAAAGCCACAGAGATTGCGTAATGATTACACAAACCCTCTGAGAGGCATTGTGCCACCTGCTAGAGGAGATCAAAAAAGCTCACCAGAGATGAATTATAATGAGATTGAGCAGTGAAAGTCTGATTGCCTAACTGCAAACGAGGAAGAAGTTTCAAGTGGTGCATTTTCCAAGGTTCTGATACTCGGCTTGAAATTTGGCACATATATTCTACTTGAATTTTCTAAGACTGTTCGCACGATCAACATGAAATGTTTCACAAGGCTACAAATACTATATCCGGATATGAATCTTATCTCCATCGAAACTGCAATTTTGAAACTAATAGGAACACAAAATTTCGAAGAGCCATATTCACGTAACCTAATCCTGAAAATTTCAAGTTTCTTGGCCTTTCCCATTTGAAGTTATGGTGTATACTAACAAATGGCCAGACAGAAGGATATAAAATGAATTCGAATACTTATTCATCATCCCTGATTGGAATCTTTTGCAACAATTTCCGGCACAAAATTCGAAAATTACAGACATTGCGATGGAATGAAACAGCGATAGAAAAATATAATGACCGAATTATGGTCTCCCAGCCATTTAATAAAAATTGAATTACCATCAAATCAGCATCACAACAATCAAATATTCCACAAATTGTCATAATGACATTATAATCGCCAATTATTCAATCACTTCGATATCCCGTTCACATATGAAAATCCGATAGATCAAATCGCATCAAAATAGTCATCCGGAAAGGCAAGTGAGCTGGAAACTAACAATGCAATTCAATCCGAATTATCGTCCCATAATAAATGAACAAATTGCATTATTTTATTGAAAACAGCATTGATTCCGCAAATTAGTCTTGAACAAAACACAGCCACCAGCCAAACGCCATTCGGATCGCTCAATGCAGCGGGCTGGAACAAAGCCCGGAGATATTCCATTTTAATGGCAGCATAATCACCGTTATCAAAATTGAATTATACCGAGCCATTGAATGTAAAATTCCTGTGACGCACTGACCAAGAGGTCGTTAAGGACACGTTTAGTTGTTCGATGGCAAGACATGAATATTACATTGGTTTTGGATGTTGGCCGATTTGTGCAGTGGTTGAATCTGTTTGGGTCATCTCTTTATGGTGTCGATGACTGCGAAAGATTAATCGAAGAGCTTAATATAATTTTTTTCAAAATTCTCGCAAATTTTATAGATATCTCAATTGAGCAGATAAAAATTTTATATTTTCAAGTCTTATAACTTCTTCTTCAGCTTCTTTCATCCATTCTTTTCTCGTCACTTTGTGTGACCATCTCTCCACACTCTGCCTTGTAACATGTGCCACCCACTGCAACTTAAGTTTCGCTATTCTACTTATGATGTCAGTTACCCTGGTCTTTTTTCGAATTTCGGTGTTTGGAATTCTGTGCCTTAAGCTTATACCCAGCATAATCCTTTCCATGGCCCTTTGAGTTACTGTCAGTTGTTCTGCCACTTTTTTCGTTATTGCCATAGTTTCTGGACCATAAGTTGCCACTGGTAATATACATCTATCATAGGTTTTGCGTTTTATAACTATTTTTCCAAAAAATAACCATAAAAAAAAGCGGGACTTGATGGTTATTTTCAATATAAATAAGTTCATAATAAAGTACCAGAAATACAATTATTTCAACAATGGCAAAATCATAATATAAATCAAAACCAAGAATGTAATAGGCCAATTGAAAAGTCCCCGGTCTGATGCACAGATGGCGGTGCTAGTAATAAATCCATATGATTTTTAGTAAGTACCAACCTTCAAACGATATGTGTCGAAATTTGGCAGCAGTCTGACCATTAGTTTGTGAGATACTGCGTTGTGAGTGTAGCTACTTTCGTTATTTGAAAAAAGATAGAAAAAAAATTTCGTGAGCTGATGAAATATTGCCTTTTGAAGGGAATAAATACAGTTGAAGCAAAATCTTGTCTTGATGAAGAGTTTCTGGGGTCGGCAACAGGAAAATCAACCATCATTGATTGGTATGCTAAGTTTAAACGTGGTGAAATGAGCACCGGAGACGGCGAACGCAGTGGACGCCCAAAAGAGGTGGTCACCGACGAACTAATCAAAAAAGTTCAAAAAATAATTTTGAATCACCGTAAAGTGAAGTTAATCGAGATAGCAGACATTGTGAAGATATTATCTGAACGTGTACATAATATCATTCACGAATTTTTGTACTTAAGAAAGCTGTGTGCAAAATGGGTGCCGCGTGAGCTCACAATCGATCAAAAATAACAACGTGTTAATGATTATGGGCAATGTTTGAAGCTCTTTAAGTGCAATAAACCTGAATTTTTGCGTCGATATGTGACAATGATTGAAACATTATGGCTCCATCATTTCACTCCGGAGTCGACAGTCAGCTGAGTGGATTGCACACGTTTGAAAGAAAAAGACAGCAGTCAGCTGGCAATGTTTTGGCATCAGTATTCTGGAATGCGCAAGATGTAATATTCATTGATTACCTCCAAAAGAGCCAGACCATCAACAGCGATTATTATAAAGCGTTATTGAATCGTTCAAAGGATGAAATAGTTAAAAACGGTCCCATTTGAAGATAAAAGGATGCTGTTTCATCAAGACACAAATCAATGAAAACAATGGCAAAATTGCATGAATTGCTTCTGCATTCACCGTATTCGCCAGATCTGGCCCCATGCGACTTTTTCTGTTCTCAGACCTCAGAAGAATGCTCGCTGAAAAGAAATTTAGCGCCAATGAAGTAGTAATCGCCGGAACTGAGGCTTATTTTGAAGCGAAAGACAAAAATATTATCGAAAAGTTGGAAGGTCGCTATAATCCCTGTACCAACCTCGTTAGCAACTATGTTGAATAATAAAATCGAATTTCGCCAAAAAAATGTGTTTTACTATGATAGACCGGAGACTTTTCTGTTGGCCTGTTAATTATCTAAAACTACAAAAAATAAAAACCCGCCCTTTGATCACTTTAGGATCTGTGAGCGCTTAGGGATCAGGTTTGCAACTGCTCTTTGCGCTAAACCCAGCCATTATTTTCAATATTAAACCCCTGGTTAAAAAAAATGTAACCTACCTGATATTTTCAATCAGAGCTTTTATCGAAAGCTGAGAGAGCTTTCAACATGATGCTCAGTACAGAGATAATTGGCAGTATCGCATTGATTCTCTTAGCTTGAGACCACGATCCATTAATTTTGAAAGGAAAAACGAAAGGGAAACGAAATTTTAAAAATTAATTTCTCGGTACTCGAAACACAACCCTATTATAGAATTGAAAACATGTTTTGTTAGGGTTATTTCAAATATAATACTTATTTGTCGATATTTCAATATTTTATTTCCAGGAGTATTACTTTGGAAGAGGAAATAATAAACTCTAGTTTAAAATGTACAGTTTTCCTTTCTTTCTTCTTTACTCAAATAAATTAATTCACATGAGATTCTCATTGCAGACCCTGAATGCCCCGAATGAACTCATCAAATATGAAAGTGAACCCTATTGAATAATGTTTGGTGTTCATATATAAATGTGTCTAGAAAGATTAATCAGCAAAATCAGTTGAAATAGTTTTGGGTATTTGTCATATTTAATTGGTTTTTTTGTTGGTGATTTTTCAGAATAAAAATTTTCAATTCAAAGTTCTATGGCTAATTATTATTTCAAATTTTCAAATAGCTATCCTCGAATAAAACAGTGATCAACATTTTCGAATTCCGAACATGACGTCACCGTAGAAGCATCGCTAATTAGCAATATGAGATTAAATCTCCCTCATTTCCTACAATAATTACTCTGAATTCTGATAATCTGCAAACGCTTACATGTAGTCCCCTTTCAAGTTCCAGTTCAAAGCTATGTTGGGAAGGGAATTTATTAACTGACAACATCTACTATATATTTATTTAACTAATACGATTTCATCTCTTTTCCTGGTAATGTATAATACGAGTATCAAGACGTATGATTGTCAGCACTGTATACGATATTCACAATATCCATGATTATATCCCCACATCCACTGTCTGTATTCTATAATAAAAACTTCAATTTCCTTCTGCACTGAATATCCGTTGTCGAACTCAATCGAAAAATATGATGGATCAGGATGTAACTCTAAATCTCATTCGATGAACCGAATCGCTTCATCACCTGCAGGGAGAAGACCATATATGCTCGGGAAGCTCAAATCCAACCTAGTGCCAGACCTAATTTATTACATATCGATTCTGCTGTGCTGAAATGAAAGAGAACAAAAGATCCACGGTTAGATCCACGTGTCTTCTAATTTGGGCCTCAGAAACGAACAATACGCCCTTTCGGTGGTATATTATTCAATTCTTGTTCGTTCAGCTTGTGTTTTAGGGTTGATAATGGATGAGATAGGTAGTTTTCTTCAAGTTGGGGCTGATTACGCTTTAGATGAAATCTCACCTGGTGCTTTTATCTTCTCATTGTCAAATGTTGAAAAAGAATTCAATGTTAATAGCTGGAGCAATATAATATAATAATAAATAATAATAAATTTATTATATTTTGTTGTCCTTCATCTATGTTTATTGCTTGAGGTTTACTTGCAAAAAAATTCAAAATCAAAGGCGTATTGATAAGTGGATATACCCTTGATGACGTGGTGTAATCGTTTTGGTGTTTCGCCTCTTGCCACATTGGGATCATTTCCGTAGTAACATTCTTGGGCGTTCGCCAAAAAATCAAGTCAAGTCAAGTTAGTCAAGCTAAGTGAAATGTCATTGAATTATCAAAATGCAGTGCTTTAGTTATAGTTAAGTTCAAATTCAAATTCAAATTTATTCATCACAATCGAATATTGTCTATGCTCTTGTGATATTATAACTTAATATTCTGCAGTTCATTACTGAAATCAAAATAATGATTTTGAAATACTCGTGATTATATTTCAGGAACGAATTCGCCTTCGTGAAGGTAATCTTTAAAAATTTTCTTGACTTTTCAAGGTTGATATAAATCTTTTAGTGACCAAAGCAAGGATAAACTCTGAGTAGTTTTTAAGATTAGTTTGAGTTCTGTATCTTATGATACGCATATTACATGTTGAGATCTAGGGGTTATCTAAAAAACATGCGTTTATTTCTGAAGTATTTTTTTTTATAGAGACCAATAAATGAATCTAATAATTCAGTATTTAGATCTTCAGTCCAGTTGATAAATACATTTTTACCTGGAAAAAATTCCGATTTTAATGAAATTTCTCAAGGTTTTCGGGGGTGCTGTGGCATGATGACTCCGTCAAGTTATCCAACACAAGGACTCTGTGCTAACTTGAGGAGGGCCGAAGAACCTCAATATTTTAGGACTTTTTTCAGTTTTTTGCTCATAACTTTCAACTTAATCAGTTTTCGACCAAAATGCTTCATTTCAAATTTGTAGATAATAGAATTCCTTATAATTTTGTTTCCCGAAACTTTTTTCTAAACCTCATATCAACCGAGATACAGCCAATCAACATTAGAGGAATTTTCTCAAAATGTCAAAAATTGGCAAAAACAAAGGTTTGACCCTCTAACTAACAATTACAAGACGTTCTATGGTAATTATAGAAATTACTCATCAATATCGACATATTGAACATAGAGAAGACGAGGGGGGAGGTAGCTTTGAATGAAAGTCTATGTTTATGTGAAGAGTAGATATTTCAATGTTATCGTGGCATGTTATCACCTTACTTAAAATTCCTATCAACCCATAATTATTTTGAACCTTAATAATCAGATCAACTGAGTAAAATCAATGAATAATAACCAGAATTAATTGAAAACAATGATTGTATATAACCGAAAAAAGTCCGAAAATGTTGGGGTTCTTCGGCCCTACACAAATTAGCACAGGGTCCTCGTGTTGGATAAGTCGACAAAATCATCCCACAACACCCCCGAACAATCTGTAGAAGTTTCATCAAGTTCGGAATTTTTCCAGCAGACCCCACTTTTTTTGCTTTGACTACTGGACTATAAATTTGATCGACTATATCTCAATTGATATAACGTTTAGGAGAAAGTTTTTGAATTCAAAATTGTAGAGAATTTTACGATCTACTATTTTAAAAATGAACGTTTCAGTCGAAAACTACTTGGTTTAGAGGTTATGAGCAAAAAACTGAAAAAATCCCGGAAATGTTGAGGTTCTTCGGCCGCCCTCAAGTAAGCACAGAGTCCTCGTGTTGGATAACTTGACGGTCATCCCACAACACTCCCGAACTACCTGTAGAAGTTTTCGGAATTTTTTCCAGCAGACCCACCTTTTTTGTATTTGTCTACTGGACTACTTACCAAATTCAGAATTTCATTCTGCTAGTTACTAAGTTAATTGCAAATTATCCAATATGGAGAGGAGCACAAGAATGACATTAAACTATTTGGAAACTGGATTTTTTCGATCGTAAGTGCAAGCTCCTACTTCATTAATAAGATTGGCACACGATCCACCTCACAATTCGAAGATAATCTGCTAACTGCCTGTTCTGACGAACTAATAGATCACTGCTTATGATAGGTTTTATCGTCATGCTCTCACCATTACCGTTATGGATAGTGAAGTATGCCCGCTGTTATTTTTCCTGGCTAATGGCTTAATGAAAGAGTTACCAGACGACTTCCCATTCATTTCGATCGGGAAAAATGTTCAACGTACGTTTATTGTTAGATCGATGTTCATATTTTTAAAACGCGCTTGTGCTGTAATTCAATGAGGGAGATCCTTCGAAAGATTACTCCTCTGCAAAGCTTGGTGTGCACTATCCGACTTGATAGATTAATGAATTTATAGAAACGTAAAAATGATTGATAACTAGCTTTAGGATGAAAATTTTAGTTACAGTAGTGGATCCAGGAGTCACAAATTATTAATGGATTCCAATAAGGGCTTTCTGTAAGAATATTATTTCATCCGAACAAATTACGAGAGGGACAACCAACCCTACACTTGAAGTTTTACTTCATGTCGTACGGTGGCGCTGCGAGTCTGCGCGTGGCGAGGATATCGAGGGCCATCTAGAGAGAAAACAAGAATAGATCTTCGATGATCGAGAGCAAACGTCAGGGACATAACCTGAGTGTTTAAGTCCTTCTGTTAGGCCCTTCCGTTCTGACGTCTGAACTGGGTTGAGCTCCCTTCTGGGTTGAGCTCCCTTCCGTTCAGGCAGCTGATCTGGGTTGAGCTCCCTTCTGGGTTGAGCTCCCTTCCGTTCTGACAGCTGAACTGGGTTGAGTTCCCTTCTGGGTTGAGCTCCCTGCTGTTCAGCCTTCTGAACTGAACTTGCTTAGAGATAGAGTGAGACTTGAGTTTGAGAATGAACGATTAAAATCATCATCTGTGTATTAGTGAATACTCTGTATTTATAAACCCAAATATCCAATACTTTCATTTTTATATTGAAAATGAATGAGTACATTTTCGGAAATTCGAAACGTACGATTCAAATTCGAATTCCGTAATCTGTCAATTTACGTAACAATCACACCAACTGCCAAGATACAATACAAAAGTCACTATGAATTTTGAATTTTTCATCGAATTTCCGAAATATTTCACAGAACTTGACTGGAATAGAGAAAATATCGTCTAATACTCGTTGCAGACGGCAGTTCCAACCCTCATACGTTCGAAAACTCGCTCTTTCGTCGCTCGTTTTAGAATTTCGCATTCGTGTTGGAATAGGATCCCGTTCTGAAAACTTGTTTTAGCATATACTATTTCACTACACTTTTCGATATCAACGCAAATGAAATTCAGACAATAACTCCTTGCATCCTTCCTCTCTCGATGAGATTTTTCGCTCACTCGTAATTACAGTTGAAATTTACTGTTATTGCACGAATCGTCTTTCCGTATCTCCACTTTCAATCAAGCTGGCCGAGTAATTCTTAAGAGCTGCATGTAACGGACCTGGGGCAACGGCAGTGCGGATAGTTGTGTTGAACTTGTGTGGGGTTTCATTTAAATTCAGACCTTTAATTATGAATAGGATAATAATTCAAGACCAACACAATCTGATCGGGTCATGTATCAAGAGAATCGGGATGAAGTGGATCTCGAAAAGAATGTTTCCGATAGCTAAAACGAAATTTGCTGGAGTTTTGATAATTCAAGATCAACACAATCTGATCGGGTCATGTATCAAGAGAATCGGGATGAAGTGGATCTCGAAAAGAATGTTTCCGAAAGCTGAAACGAAATTTGCTGGAGTTTTGAAATGAGCGATTTATTCGAAATTAAATGAAAAAAACATTATAATTCAATTCAATTCATGTATACTAACTGACAAAGAAACTGCAACACCCAGAAGGAGCTGATTGAATTCGAAAAAGTTTAAACTAACTCTGGCAATATGAAGTCGGGCATTATCTTGCTGAAATATTGAATTCTCGAGCCGGTTAAGGTAAGGGAGAACGTATGGACCACTATTTCTTGAAGGTAACGCAGTGCTGTCATGTTACTTCAAATAAAGCACCCCCATACCATAACGTCTACTGTCCGGTGTACATGATACTCAACATCAAACTGAGGTTCACGTCTTTCTCCCCGAATGCACCAGGCCTTGATATTGCACTATCCAAAGAAGCTGGAGGATTTTCAAGAAACTTTTACGAGTTAGGAATTCTTATTACATTATATGTCATCTTTAAGTCCACAATGTTGATTCTTCACCCAATGGCAGACAGAAGAGTTGTCTTTCTTGGTCCTATTATATCCAGAGCAAAAGCGTTAACCGTTGCTCCTCAGCTATTCATATTTTAATAAAATAAATATTTTTCTGGAATGATTTGTATTAGTGTTCAAGATGAGTTATATTAAGTGCGCTGTATCTTTTGGAGACATCAACATACTTGATTTTCACTACTTTAACCCTGATCTGATTTTCCAAATTTTTCAAATTTATAAGGTCAAATATTATATTAATTTTGTTTTCATGATGATTGATTATAATATTCAATCGACTTTTTTAAAATTTTCAGTGAATTCTGTTTAATTTTATATTTCCCTAACAATTATTGTTATTATAATTCAATTTTACCAATTTTATTAACAGTTGCTTTTAGCCTTATGAAGGCTCAAAAAATTTCCGATCCGTTGTCAATAGAATAGTTATTAAGCAATGTTGATTTTTTACGTTCATTTTTTCACTTATGTTTTTCTGTAGTGGTTATTTGTGTGCAGGGTATAGTAAGGCTCCATTTGCCTGTATTGTTTCTGGGTTCAAAGCCTGTATTCGTTCATGTTAAATTAATACAATGAATGAATAAAATGATGGATAAATGAATAGAATAAAGTATTGAATGAAAGAAATAAATCATCGAATAAATAAATGAAGGAAATATTTTCACAAAATAAATGAAAAAAAGAAATATTATATTCCAATGGTGTAATTTCTCTTCATACGACCATCCTCTATCAAAATATCTGATCCCCATCTTGGGCTATGGTTGCAAGAAATATCCCCTCCATAAATTTATAGAAACCTCCGAATTGAACAATGCGTTGGCCACCAAGAAGTATCCCCCGATAAATTCCACATTCAAAATTCCACCATATTTCACGCCCTAAAGAGCTATTACTACTGCGCTACTGGGTAATAAAAGTCTCTAATGGTCCATCCAGTTGTCCAATAAAACGGAGACGCATCAGGGTAATCAGACTGCAGCAATATCTGACAAATATATTTATGTCCTCGTAAAAGAAATCTAACGTTTCGACCAAACTTGCTCGTTGCCGGGGTCAGTTCCAACGGATTCTGTGTGAAATGGACCCGGAAATGGAAAAATCCGGATATTTACCGATAATTCCGGGAAATTTGGATAACGAAATTTCTATTTTGTCGTTGCCTGAAAGCTTTGCTTTCAAAGTAATTTTTGGTGTTGCAATATATTTTATGGATATGTAATTTTTATTGATTATATTTTATTCATTTCAATGCTTCCTTGTGACCTTTGTTATTTCAAATAATATTGTACAGCATGCATTTTTAAATGATTTTAAAATATGCATAAAAAACCGTGGATTAATTATCAAGGTGACCCGGAAATACTGATCATTTATTCAGCAACGTATTCTACGATCAAAAATATTGGGGAGAGTTCCTACATTCCCTGCAAATGGAAATTGAAGTTAAGTCCATAAAAGCTTCGTTTTCGAGTTACAGGGAGATAAAGTTTGTTTTTTTTTCTTAGTTTTTCTCTTAGCACCTTCCCTTCTCAAGATATACGACTTGAATTTGGCTTAGGTATTCCAATTTAAGGTATTCATCATGTGATATGCGAATTTTAAATGAAAATCTACAGGGTGAAATTTTTCCACTAGAACTTTTTTTGAGTGGACTGGTAGTTTAGAAAAATATAAAATGAAACTTTGATGCAGTACTACTACACTTTTTGGTGTCTTATAGTTTTATCGAATTTGCTACTAATTTCGAGAAAAAAATTCATACAATTCTCTAGAAATCCTCAGTAACATCCAAATTATTATGAAGTAATAGTCAGTAAGTTGTGATGAATAAATGAATTATTAGTTTTCGTACTTATATACTCAATGTGTAGCAGTGAAGATTTCGATAAGCTAGTAAAATCATCACAAAAAAGTAGGAGTACAAGAACACACTATATCTGCGGTCCCATATTTACAGGATTTTTTCTTAAAATTATACAAAAATGTTCTCTTCCGAAAAACCCAGAAGAATTATGATATTTAGTAATACTTTTGTTACTAAGGTGCCTTATTTTCTACTTCTATAAAAATTTCAATCAGGTGCGTCCCAAACTGGATGTCTCAAGTGTAAATTCTTCAAAAATTTTCTCGAACTACAATTTTTTCCAATTCTGAGGCCAAATTTCGATGATTAGAATTTCTGTTTCTCTCGAAAACGGTTTATTGAACAATCAAAAATACTTCATTCTTTTGAAATGATTGGGTATTTTCATCGTAACAATAACTCCGATCATCTCTAAATTTACACTAATATTCATTTAATTCTAAATGAGCATATAAAAACTGCAAAGGAAAAATAGTGTTTTTTTAGAACTTCAGCAACCTGTGTCTTTTCACCAAAGAGAAATCTGGAAAAATGAAAATACCTCAGTGGGGTAATTTTTTTTAACCGATTTCACAGGTTTATTATTGGATATAATAAACAAGAATAAACCAAATATATACTAAAGATATATTATTACGAAGGAAAAGAACACAATGTTGTCAATTTTTTGATATTTATATTGAATATAATTAATCAACAACTGAACTACTACATCCGTTCAGATTGTTCAACTTGATTTGATGAAACTACAACATTCAATTAACATAAGACCTTTCGGAAAGCATCAAAATAAATCCACCACAGTTTGCTCTCAAATCTCGCGGAAACAATTGTAAATGTTGACTTTATATAATTCCGGCCCAACTTCAGCCGATGAAAAGGTTGGATGAAACGTGGTCTAAACAATGTTTAGCTTTCTGTCAGCACAATCACAAGCTTCCTCCGGATTCCTGTTCATTTTGTCCGTTAATTATTTCGGGAATTCACTCAACACGAACAGCATATTATTGTTAGGGGGTTAGGTAATTACCTTACCCCTTGAAAACCTTGAACCTTGAATATGAGAGAAGCACTGCGTGAAGTAGGGAGCTTTTGAGCGCTCGTTCATTCATGTGCCAATTGAACGCTTTTAGACCAGATAACCGTGAATAGGCATCAAACACAACACTCGATAAGTTCCAGGTCTGGCGCACAGATGGCGTCTCCATCTTTTTTTTCTCGTTAGTACCAAGCTTCAAAAGATGTGTGTGATCCACTATTTACAGGATACAACTAAAGAAAAATTAGTTTTTTTTTTAAATTATCGAATTAATTGAAACGATATACTCTATAAGTGGACAGTACAATTCAATAGTTATATCGAGTTGCACATTACATTATTGCCTTATCTATTCTATATATAGGTTCACATGTATGTTGGACTGATCTGAACAAGATTCGTGCCTAATTTAATAGAGTTGAGTGTGAGTTGAGCTACTAAGATTTAAGTGAATCTACATTTGTTGTTTTTAGGAAAATGGATGGTAATGAGTGTCATGTATTGATAAAATACTCCTTTTTTAGTGAGAAAGTATACCGTGCAAGCAAAACTATGGCGTAATATTGTGTTATTCAGAATCTGATCCATTGACACCAATGGTTGAAAAGTTGTTTGCTGACTTTAAACGTGGTCAAAAAACCTGGACGATGCTCTGGTCGCCGGAATTTGGCAGATTTTTCCGAAAGCATCAAAAAAGTCCACGAAATGATTTTTAACGATTGGAAAATGAAGTTGTTTATTCGAAATAAACAGTATTTTTGCGGACTGTGGATGAAATATACAGGGTGGCCACTTTTTTAATGGGATTGCATTGGTAACTTTTAAACCATGAGAGTTGGAAGGTCGGTCAAATGGAGAAAAAGTTGCATGCATAGAAGCATTATCAAGCAGTTCAAACAAATCGTGATTATCAGGGCCGGTTTTCGAGATATCATAAGAAGAGTAAATTATGTCATTTTGATTTTTCTTTTTTTCCCACTTCATTTCAAATACCATCAAAAAATGTTACAGGAATTTTTTATTCGACAGTAAATTATCCTCAATTTGACATAATCAGATTTCGTATCCAACGTTTCGTACTCTCTGGGCCACCCTCAACCTCATTTTTTTCAATACGGACCTGCATATTTTATGACATTTTTCGAAATAACTTTTAACGCTGAATTCAACGATATATCATACGATGTCATTCAAAGTAGGTTTTCAGGTGACTATCTTAGCAAAGATAAAACCATCAACAGTGAATATTATATAACTGAAGAAACGTGCACAGATGTGGATTATGAAGAAAATTTTCAAATACTAAAAAAAATTTGCTTCTACCTAGACAATACTTCTTTTCACAAATCGATTTAAACAATGGTCAAATTGAAAGAATTGCGCTTTCCACTGACCTTTCAGCTCATTCTCCAGATCTGGCCCTTAGTGATTACTGTCTGTTTGCGGACTTCGAAAGCTTCAGGGAAATAAATTTGGTTGTAATGAAGAAGTGAGGGTCAAGTTTAAACCCATTTCGAAAGCAAAGACGAATCTTTTTATCGGAAAGGTAGAGAAGTATTGAGTACGTGAATCGTTTTAGAAGGTGAACATGTTGACGAATAAAACCTAATTTTTGAGAAAAATTGTTTTTTCTGAATCAGACCTAGTGTTTTTGGTTGAATCGATCAACTGTAATTCTATTAAATTGGGATAATCAAACACCGGATTTCCTAACTGATATATTGAATTTGGTGTACAAGTTATGTGTTTACAAGGTAACAGCTACGAGCGTACTGGTATTGTACCCCGATTTCCTGGTGATGTTAAGCATCGCTTTGGATTTTGCATACCAAAGCGCAATCCAAATCCCTGATTGGTCCACGTCTTCGTTCCTTGCCCTTAGATGTGACTTCAGGATGACCATATGTTGCGCCAATGTGGCGCCAAGAATGTTCCTGTTCTATTTTTAGCCCTCGCTGTAATTGCTGGGGATGGTTTATTCAACTTCCCGTAAAGTTTGCGTGAAATTCACTTGACGCAACACCTAGGATTTATTGAGTGAAGAGTTATGTGGTCTCTAAGGGTGAAATTTATGAATGTAAAAAATGAGCTGCTGACTTTACGTCAGCGTTCAATTTTCCGATATTCTAATTGAATTTTTTATGATTCTGACACCATTATTAATACATTATACAATACTTGAAATTCTATGTATGCATTCCTTCAATTGCATGAGGCTTGAAATTGATTTTCAACTTCCCGTAAAATTTGCGTGAAATTCACTTGACGCAACACCTAGGATTTATTGAGTGAAGAGTTATGTGGTCTCTAAGGGTGAAATTTATGAATGTAAAAAATGAGCTGCTGACTTTAAGTCAGCGTTCAATTTTCCGATATTCTAATTGAATTTTTTATGATTCTGACACCATTATTAATACATTATACAATACTTGAAATTCTATGTATGCATTCCTTCAATTGCATGAGGCTTGAAATTGATTTTCTAAAACGCATACCTTCAATTGGATGTCCCTGCCTCCCAAATCTCATTCGAAATATTAAAAGCTGAGTTACTCTGATGTAATTTAGGTGTAAGCCCTTCGAAAAACATTCTACCCAAGTCATTATGAAAGGCGTAGCTACGTCGAGAGGGATTTTATATACAGAACTCCGTTGGAGAAATTGTGGGTTAGTGAAGGAACATGCACAGATGTGGGGATTGGATTTCTATTAAAGAAGACAGTTGGAGCTTATGAGGAGTGTTAGGGAAATCTGTGCAGCTATTGTTTCAATAAAAGTCTACTGGCATCAGTATTTCATCTTAGAAGTGTGAAAGTTTAGTCGGAATGTCGAAATAGAAATTGTTTATCGTTTTAGCGTTTCGTTTGTATTATTTGAATAATGATTTTATATTCTCCAATTATTTGAAGTATTCCGTTTATATTTTTGAGTTAAGATTTTGGGCATTTCTAAGAAATAATAATTTCAAGCTACTTGCAAAATTCGAACTTGATAACATAATCAAGATCATAGAAAATTCAAGAAGAATATTGTAATACTACTACATATTACATCAGTAATGATTATATCCATGATTATTCGATATTCGATCGTTATGTGTTTTTACCTGACTGTTGAGCATCCATACGATTCTGTTATTTTTAACTGAATACCTACATTTTTTTAATTATCAGAATGATTATTTTCTTGTCAATGTAGATATACGCCCAGATTTCACTATTTTTTTAGGTCAATTTCAATCCCTTTTTCAAAATTTTTTTAATAGCTTTTTCGCTAAATTAATTATTATTATTATTATAATCATAGGCATACACCTGATAATTTTTATGGGTAGTTATCATTAGTTCTAGTGTTTATCTTCATAGAAAGAAGTCAAGATCCTTCCTATGAGTTGAATGAAATCATTTTTGTTCCCAGTACTTCATATACAGATCTTAAAGTAACAATTCAATATTCCAAAAACCTTGTTGATGTTGGAGATCACTTTGTTGAATATATTTTTTTAGTATAACCTCTTTTTTTCTTCGATATTCTTATGAAGGGAACTTTATCGAACGTACGAAGTTAATTCACAATTGTGAGTTTTGAATAGCCCATTTTCTGTCGCATTCTGAATCTCGAAATATTATTACCATTATTTACGTACGTCGACAAAATTTGCGCCGAGAGCAAACAAATAATCATATTTTTCATCTACATGTTACCAGCATATATTCGAGAAACAGCATGGTATACAAATGCACTTTTTTCTTCTTTTCGAACAAAATAGACCAATTTATTTTGATATTGAATTTCCTTAAGGAATAGGGGAGGAATGTAAGGAACAATCCTATAAATATCTTCTCTGTACACTGCTCACTGAAGTTTCGAGTAACTAGAAAATATTGAATATTGAATTTTTTCTAACCTTTACCGTAATGACGTTAGGTGTAAGTTATATTTGGAATATGATCCTATTTGTTTATGATTTAGACATCTGGAGTTTTCACATGTTATTTATTGGGTCCGCCTCTGGATGAAAAACACTTATTATATCACACATAATCTCACAGCTTGAGAATACATTCAAAAAATTTTGAAAACAGAAATCCAGGAATCACATTATGGAAAAATTGTACACACAGAAATTGACTACGAACAATCATAAAGTTCCAATTTTGTCATGATTGTACTTAAGACAATAGTTTTCACAGCAAAGCCCTTATTTCAATAGTTCCTTCATAATAATAATCAATAATCTTTTCTGAATATATGACCATTTCTTTCTCAAATTTTAAAACACTAGTCATATAGTGCTTGAGCAGCCGCAGATTCGATTCGCAATAAGTTGAATACTTTTTTCATCGGTTTTATTGAGTAATCATTGGATTTGGATTATTCTCCGACTTAATAATAAACCATTGTATAAAGTTCGTTTTTGTATGTTTATATTGATGGATAAATATAAATATCAACAAATATCTCTAAGGAAAAATTGCCAATTAAAACTTTTTAATTGTGGTAACAATACACGAAATGACGTATAAAAACATAACCAAAAATTGCAGTAAGGTTAGAAAAGTTTCCCTTGAACGATTATAAAGTTATACCAAGTAATATTCGCAAATATTTCCTCATCCGTTCGATTTTGATAGTATATAAATCAAGATGACAGTCGGAAGTTCCGAGAAATAAATTCGAGAAACTCATTTCAAATCCAATTTCAAATATTTCAACCGGATAATTTTTCCAACAAAGTTTTATCCCCCCATTACCGAGAACACAAAGATAGAATCGGAATAATCTAGAGAATATATTCTTCGACCTGTCCCGAATTGCAAAAGTCAACAAGATTGTAAACGACAAAAAAGTCTTACTCTTAGGCCGGTGTTGAACACACAACAATCATCCAACTTTTTGTCCTTCAAGCCCCTCCAGAACGTTAGAAGCAGTAAACGAAGTTACGCCTTGCCTTTTTTTATCTTATTACCCAACTTTTTATAACTGCCAAAGGACAAGAGATCGAAGCCCGGCTTTTTACAGTCCACAAAGTCTGCCGCAGAATAAAGCGTGCAACAAATAAACGAAAATAAACCAGCTGATTCTAGAAACGTTTCAGCTTCCCTTTGGGAATATAGAAATCTACTTTGGCGTCGTCGCATCCCAAAGAATATCAGTTATCTCAAATAGTATGGAAAATTCGGAGAGAAGAAGTTGTCACTTCTATGGATGTAAGTGAATTAGAGAGACGCTTGCCTGAAGATTTTGTTGAAAATCGGTAGGAAGGTAGGCGGCTTTTGAATTAAATTATTTTCAGTAAATATACTGGAAGGTAATAGAAGATGAAAGCATTTGGATAATAGATTTTTGATAAGTAGGAACAAGAATTATTTTAATCCTATGAGATATACAGGGTGTTTTCAAATTAGACGAGGACCTTGGAGGACGTGTAAGTATCTCTCACTTGATGTCGTTTGAGCCATATTTAGTGATCACCAAAAAGCAACATTTCACGGGATATTTGCGTTCTTGTGGTTTTTAAAAGATTTCTCACCTTACTTCGTTTCTCGTCAATTTTTTCTACGTTGACCAAATTTGATTTCTATTTTGGATCATTTTCGTGGCCAGCGAGAAGTCCGGACCTAACACCGTTCGAACAGATGATGCAGATTGCAGATTGAGACTAAATTTAAGACGGAATGTAACAACTGAAGAATAAAGAATAGTGTGGGTCATTTAAAAACCTAATTTAGATATACATTCTCTATTGGGAGTTTAATTGCAATAGGAAAATATTCAATTAATTACTCTAATTTCTTTGCTTCTTTCCCCTTTCAGATCAAAATCTGCTGAAACAAAGCTAGTGCCTGCATTCTTAGTAAAACTTTTTTAAGAAATGAAAAAGGAATTTAGCAAATTTTCAAAATAATTTTGTCATACATGAAATATGGAATTTGAAAATTGCATGCGAATTTATAACAGAAAATCATTATTCTTTTTTTCATATACCAACTTTCAATTCATAATGATTCTTATCCAACTTCTTATATAGCATAGTTTTGCTTTTTTTTGAAAAACACAAGAACTCAAATATCGACAGCAAATGAGTAATACTGACACCTCCTTCAAGGTTATACTAAATAGGATCAGCAAGAAATTACCTCTAAAAAATTAGATCATGCTGGTTTTTTAATGTGAATAAAATTGGAAACCAATTACGTCCATTAAAATTCACATATGAAACTTGGTCAACTTTCAAATGATATTATGTCAATTGATAGACATTTTACATTGTGAAAACGCATTTGAAAACTACAAAATTTCAGATGTACTTACGCCATGAGTATTACTTAAATATACATGGTGCTTCCTAATGGTACAAAATTGCGGAAGGTTATTCGTGAGGTCGTTTGAAAAAAAATTATATGAACAAATGGTCGGAGTTTCATTGTTCCTCGGGTACAAGGCTGTTGAAGTTTCGAAAATATTGATTTTTTAAAATGACCAATCATTTGGGTCATTTCGATCAACGAAATTCGACTCCTTTTTTCAAAATTTAACTTTAGGAATATATGTTCATATTAACTTTTTATCATAAAAAAAATTGTTCTATCTAACGCCAAAGTTATTGAACTAAAATCTGGACTATCCTGTATAACCATTTCAATTCGTATCATTCCTATTGCAAACCTCATAGGAAATTATTCAACATTTTATTTCACCACTAATATTTCCGAATATTCGGTCAAAATCAGGAGTTACTGAAATTAACTTTGTTTAGAATGGGACGCTTGAAGTCACGCTGGGTAGGAGTTATTTATTCTCTTTGTACCCCCGACTGAAAGACACTCTCTTTTGAAAAATCTCGCCCCCTCTGTAACTGTAGTGGAATGTGCAAATATGACGAGCAATTCATATGGATCACCGTCAGGAATAAATGATGCCAGGAAGCGTCCGCAGGATCGAGCCATTAATTATGTGTTTGGATTTTGTGTTTCTAGGAGCATTATGACGTTGAAATAGATTAATATAAATACATCCTCGTCTCTAATGGATGATTGATGATGCTTTGGCGAATTAACGACAAGTTGAATACGATTGTGTAGGATTAATTTCGTGTCCAGTATTTGTCCGCTTTATTGTGTTACTATGTTCGTTTATTAGCTCGCATCCCTATTATAATCCTCCCAACATTTGTCTTTATTAACTCTTACTTCAACAAAAACTTTACACTATAGTTTATTATGTAATATATACCAGTTTGTGAATCTTGCTATATTCTGTTCTGTACTTCTTTATGAATCTGTTATAGTATGAATTTGTTAGGTTATAATAGAGGTTATGTAGTGTGCTCAAAATTGAACCGAAACCGCAATTGTGCTGTGAACGTCTGCAATCCCATTTTTGTAGTTTGGATCTGTGCATACTTGAATAAATAAGAAAAAAATTCAAGAGATTTCGAATATGTTGGACCATAGTAGATGCGCGAAGCTCGTCGTTTTTCAGTTTACTGAACCGCATATCTGATAAGTTGTAAAAGCAGTTATTATGGTCATATTGAAAAAACTCAAAAGATTCTCATTCCCAAAACTATCAGAGCTAGGAGCTAGGAATTATTCACATTACAAAAATTGTATTTCAGTGATTTAAAAATAATTTTTCGGAACGATTTGATATATTCTTTACTGGAAACAATACATCAGAAGGAGATCGGACTTGATTGTATCCTTGATTTCACTATCGAATATATATCGAATATAAAAACCAAATTTCTAATAAAGACATTGTTCTGAAATATAAGAAAACTGACAAGCAGAAACAGCAGAAGAAGTACTTTCAGAAAAGACGACCTGGATGACCATCAATATTCATAAAAAATCGGATAAAAAAAGGCATTCAAAAAATTCCACTGGTTATATTGGCCTTCTATTGTATAATTTCTAGAAATTTGGTTTTCATATAGTATTTCAAAATATAAAATTTAATAGAAACAACTATACGTGCAAAATGGTGAATGCGCAGGGTATGGGTTCCCTCATAGCGGATGTTCCTAAATTGGAGGTACAAATAAAAATGAGGGATTTCTTAAATAAATCTAAGAAGAAAAATTCCCATTTGTATGGATTCGCTAAAGTTTTGTTTTCAAGATACAGAGAGTTTCCTGTAGGTCTACATTTTTGAGATGGTTATATCAGTTTATGGAATTTGTATTTAACTTCGCAACAGTTTCGGTGAATAAATACTACACTTATAATTCATCAATTCATCACAGCTGATTAATTGAATCTTCATAATAATTTGGGTTTTCCTGAGGATTACTAGAGAAGTGTCTGTAATTTTTTTTCCCAAAATCGGTACCAGATACGACAAAACTACAAGAAACCAAATAGTGTAGTACTGGACCAAAGTCTCTCATTACATTTTTCTAAACTATCATTGATTCACCAAAAAAAGTTCTGGAGGAAATAAGCGGACATTATTCCAGAAAAAATATAATTCTGTTGATTTGCTTTCAAAATTAGAATATCAAATGATGAAAACTTATAATTGAAATATCTGTGTCAAATTCGAGTTTAGTTTCTTGTGAAGGGAAGGAACTATGAAAAGAAAATCAAATTTTGAACATCCCGTTCCTCGAAAACAAAACGTTTGCGGGCTTATAGGATTTTTTCTAAGAATGATTCAAGTAATCTGTCATTTTGGTATTTACCTCCAATTTAGGAACTCCTGTTTGTACGAGCAATATACTACAAACCTTTGCTGCATAATTTCTCAGAGTTCTTAACGAACTAATGTACGTTGTAAATATGCATCTCCCTTCATATCTATGGAAATTATACATAATTTATTTGTTTTTAATGTTCTCTATTTCATTTAGACACAGGTACGTAACTAAGTGTGGCATTTGAAGCTATTTCAAGCCAAGTTTTCTAACTATTTATGTTGACACCAAAATGAATTGACTGTACGTATTCCTGTTTAAGCGTTTTTATTCACCTTCTTCTATAGCACTCTTTCCCTCAACGTCTGAAATTTTTTCACATCCGATCTTTTCATTCCATGCTGGGTATATGGTCTGATAGTGAATGGCTGGGAATATATTAGAGTGAAGTATTTTGAAGGCAATTATGGTAATTCAAGGATAGCGTGATCCATTACATGGCACAGTTTTTCCAGGCTGCAACTCACATTCACGAATTCTCCATAGAGAATATTTTATCTGTGTTTGAATAGCTTGAATTTATCGTGACTCTTACAGTTTGAATATTTGAGCCCTACAAATTGGTTCGACAGCTTAATTCGTTTGAGTTTGCCGGAGAAAAGGCTGTTGAAGGTGAAATTTCTTCCGTCTATCGAGCGAAATGACATAAATTAACTGGAGCTATTTTCTTGATTGTGACAAATTGTTCAGGATAAGGATCTGCATTTTTATTCTCGGAATCGGAGAAAAATGCAATGCTTTCCATATTATGGGGATTAGGTATAACAAACAATAATTAATTGCATAATAGACTTTTTGAGCGATCTGTTCGGAGAACGAGCGCTCAAAAAGTCTATTATGCTATTATGTTCTCCTATTAGATCGCTCTATGATTTCGTCACAACGTCTGTAATTTTTGTAACAGTCTGAAACCTTGAGAGGGGTCTATACCATTTCAGCGATCAGTTCAAATATAAGTAAGCTATGTTTTACGCTTTAGGCCATGAATTCATATGAGGTTTTCTCCATTTATTGCATAAAAGTCGCTAATTATCGATATTTTTGGAATTTTGGAATGAAAGGATGACTTTTCATTATGAGTTCGGATAAATTTATATTATTCAAAAACAGAAAAACAAACCTTTTTTTGTGAGTGTGCATATGTTTTTGAATTTTCACTCAAGCTATAAAGAGATATAATGGTGAACTTTTGAAGTGGATGAGATCAAAATGTCCTATTGTTTAACTATTTATTGGATATTTAAAACAACGGAATGGTTCATAGAAATTCATAATTACTAAATCATATTATGGATATTTCCAGAAAACTCAACGTCCGTCCTCAATCTTCTCCGAAAGTTCCTCTGCAGTAATTAATTCAATCTTACATTCAGATTAATCCCATTGCTCATTTTCAATTCAATTAGACATCTTTGGAAGGTTGTCCATTCAAGCTTCAGCTGACGAAAGTGACGGGAGAATTATCCACTTCTTAATTCAAAGAATAGTTAATTAAACCCGAGATGGAAGGGTATAATATCCGGGATGCACATACCCTCCGTTCTGTGTGGATACATTATGGCGAATGGTAACTACATTCACGTTTTTCTCCTTAAATTTGCATGAATGTCCTGCTTCAGCTGACTTCAAACTCACAAATATACACAATGGCATCAGAAGTTTTTCGCCCGAAAAACATAAAACTCCGCCAATGGATGTGGCATTATTCTTGTTTCTTTGCCATAGTTTACATCGATTATTAACTAGGAACATTGACATAGTGAAAAAAATTTTATAACCTTTATCAAGATAATTAATATACCATGCAGGATCTACATTTTCAGCTGAATATGAAAAGAAGACTCAAGCAGTTTTCGTGTTTATATATACTAACTGACAAAGAAACTGCAACACCCAAAAGAAGCTGTTTAAATTTGATTTTTTTTTTTTTGTAAAAACATAGTATAGGAAGGAGTGAAAGATTGAATTTGGAGAAAAAAAATCGTGAAGGTTTCTTCATCTAAACTATTTTTTACTCAAATATTGTAGTCTTTTTGTGCAAGTTTTTTGAATTTTACAACAGACCAGCTGTTCGAGGAGATCCGAAGTCGATGTTTAGTTAAAATGCCTAGAGCACGTGTACGCGGAATTTATCGCCAGCTAAATGACTTTGAAAGAGTTCGAATAATTGGTCTACGCGAGGCAGAGTTGTCATTTCGAGAATTTGCTAACTGTACGAACAGAAATTCAACTACTGTTATGAGATGTTGTCAAGAGTGGTTTGATAATGCCCAAAATCGAAGAAGAGTAGGCACCGGATACCGAAGGGGCACAAATGAAGTTCGAGATCGACGTCTAAGACTTATGGCCATTAGAGACCCATTTGCGACAAATCAATCTTTGGCTGATGAGTGATTAGAAGACCATCCTATAACTGTCCGAACGGTACCGCCGGGTAAGGTCTTTTGGACTGCAGCATTGTCGACCCCATATTGTGTTACCTCTGATTTTTTCTGATGAATCTCGAGTCTCCTTGTGTGCACATGAGGGTTAGACGACATCGGGGAGAAAGACGTGAACTTCAGTTTAAGGTTGACACCGGACAGTAGGCGTTATGGTTTGGGATGTTATTGCTTATGCAAGTAGGTCACCTTTAGTCTCTATACGAGGTAACATGACAGCGCTGAGTTTCCTTCAAGAAATAGTGGAGCCTAATGTTCTCCCTTACCTTAACCGGCTCGAGAATCCACTATTTCAGCAGGATAATGCCCGACCTCATGTTACCAGAGTCAGTTCAAACCTGTTCGAAGCGAATCTTTTGACATGGCAGCCCAGATCCCCCGATCTTTCGCCCATAGAGCATGTTTGGGACATCAAAAGCACAAGGCTTGGAAATTGACCTCAGCTCCCACGGGCTTTTGCGGCTCTGAAAAATGAAGTTCAGGTAGCTTGGGATAGTATCCCTCAAGAAGAAATAAACCATCTTATTGCATCAATGCTGAGACGTGTTGGAGAGTGTACAGATAATCGCGATGGACGAATACATTATTAACAAATTTCTTGAAAAAAATTGTAAACCCTTCGTTTTTTCTCTAAGTTTCGAACATATACTACTTACTGTACTATCTAAGTTTTAACGAAAAAAATTTAATAAATTTAAACAGCCCCTTCTGGATGTTGCAGTATCAATTAGTATAATTTATATTTGACGACACATTTCATGTAGTTTATTTCGGTTAAATCTTCATCTTTTGGGCTCAAGATTCTATAGATGAAATAGTTCCAATTTCTTTATGACCCCCCTGTATAACTCACTCAATTCGATTCGTGCTGAATTCAGTCCGTTGCCAAACGATTGATATCGCTCGAACTATCACGTTCCCTTTGTTGGTTCTGTTTTTTGTGATATTCCAGTTCCTCATTTACCTTACATAAAGAACCCAGAGAACTGTGAAAGAACGTAATTCAAACTGTGGATGGGATTTCGGATGGCGGGAAAGCACATTATTCATTATGTCGCAAGGGACGTTTCAAAGAAATAAGCTGTTTGTTTTCGCAAAGTAAAACACCGTAAAGTAAAATTATGACTTGGGTTCGAATCACTCCGCGACTTCGGGCAATACTCAGAATTACTGTCTGCTTCTTTTCTCTATTCTACCCTTTTATTTTCCGGAAGATATGAAGGATTTAGAGCTGTTGTTTTTGCAGTGATACTCTTTTTATACCAATAAGTACCCAATGATAATTTTTTGCAGCATTCAATGCATCGTTAACATTCCTAATAACCTTTCGTTTCTCACAATAAATCTTTTAGGAATCTTCTGGGAATTTGTTAGTTAGTTTCATCGAAATGATTCAACATTCCGAATTTTATATAGAGGTTCAACATTTTTTTTCTGACATATGGTTTTCACTAATAAAATTGAGTAATAATCGCCTAGAAATGATACATTCCACTGGCCAACTGTCAAATTTCTTTGAAATTACTAGGTAGCTTAATTGTTTCTGATTGAAAATGTTGATTGATGTCTGGAATTGAATTGTAATAGTATAATATTTGATGGCTAATAGACTGCGGATGGAAATGCAGCTTTCTCGGTGGCTCGATTGGTTAGAGCGTCGGACTAGTAATTTGGAGGTTGCGGGTTCGAGTCCCGGGGAGGTATTTTATCCGGAATTAAACAATTATCTGCTAGCCATCAAAATATTATATTTTTATTGTGTCTGATGCCATCAATGTAACATCATATTCTGTAAATGATTTTATCTGATTGATAATCATTTTTTATTATTTTTGTGGTTCGAGTTCTTTCATTGCATTGGATATTCACGAGGTACTCACAAATTAAGCCATCAATATCATTCACATATAAAAGGAATAACAAAGGACCTAAATCAGTCCCCTGGGGTATTCCATGAGAAGGAGAATAACAGAGATTTAGATAATGTGAAAGCATCTTGTTTTCTGGAAAAAATGAAATCAAAAGCTTCTGGAATCCAATTAGGAGGATACACATTAACTTGAATTAGAAATGTTTAGTACAATGTTCCCTGAGACCATTGATATAACTGATTACTACTAAGAACCTACATTATATCGATAACTCAAGGAGTGGCCACAAATAAGAGTTGTTTTCACTACCAGCACCATATACAGCTCGCCTTCGAGTTCCTGAGTGCTCCTGTACACCAGTACCTTCACTGAGACCCAGTTGACTGAAATTCAGGTTATGATCAATACTTTGAGAATACCTGTCCAATAAGACGACCACAGCTAAAGTAGTGTTGAAAATCGCTCATTATTAGGTGGTGGCTTTTCTATAGTTTAATCAACTAGAACATGGTTGAGTATATCCAGAACTGATCTGAGAGGAACCCCTTCAGGCTGCATATGGGATGTTGTGGTCGCATATTCTTCAAGTGTCAGTAATAACTTTAGGCTGACTGTCATATTAATAGAATAATTTAGTTATATTAATAGAATTAATAAGAAAAAAACTTGATATGCAATCATCAGAACGAATTTTTCCATGCGATGAGGTCGTTTATTTATTTAATTGTGCACCAATTTGAGTCAAAATTGGAGCTCAAGTTATTTGGGTATCAGTTTTTAAGGTTTGTAGTCCTCGTTTTACGATCAGGTTTCTTTGTCATTTCGTCCAAATGTCTCTTACTTTCGAATTTTGAGTCGTCACTGCTTTTATAATTCATTAGATACAACTGATCTTTGATTTTGATTTCTGATATATTGTTTTTATTGAAATGTTATTTCCTTTATTGAATGTTATAGATTTTGATTATTTTAATAATAAGTTTAGGTTATATAATTTAATGAAGGATGTACCTTCGCTTCTATAGGGCTCGAATAATTTTAGTAAATTATTGAAAATAAGTGAATAATCATACAATACGATAGAAAGTAAGAAGTAAAGAAGAATAACCCTACAAGATTTTAAACAAAGGGAATGATCGATCAAAGGGTTATACATGTGTTATGTTCGAGTTCACAGAAAAAAATTCTGGCAAAGAAACATGTAGGACTTGCCAACCTTTTCATCACAGCCCCTCACATGGGCTGCTCTGCCTTCGTGGTATCTGGCTTTTACAGCCTTAATACGTAGGTTCGGTTAGCTTCTTTACGGCTAATTGCTTTTTACCGCCGTATCGAACCCCGTTATCTCTCACAATAAAAGTAATTAGGTACCGTTGTTTCAGGTCTCATTACCACTACGTCCAGAAGACTGGATCGGGAAACGCAGGACGAGCATGTTTTGGAGGTGAGTGCATGAGGTTCATCCCCTCTAGTTATTTGTTCCGTTGGATATGGAAATGGGGGCGCTGGCACCCTTTCTGCGTTGTCTGTTTATTCGCGCAATTCCTCGCCTTTTTTTTGCACCCTTAAGCGCCACAGAGAATGGAAATGTTTTTTATTAATCTACGTTTGCATTTGCTTACATAATTAAGGCTTAATCATTTCAATAATGGTATTCGCTTCACGATCTGTGTACCCCCTATTTATCAAAGGGCCGTGCAATTTGCAGCCTATAGTGTGTTCATTTATGACAGTTTGAATCGTCCATGAAATTTGTTACTTTTTAATAGAAGCGACGAGAATTTTTCTGTTAAGAGTTGATTTTATTGCAGTTTTAATTGTTCTAATTTCATCCCTTGATTAGTCCAATCATAAAGGATATAATTCCTTAATAATTTGGTATTGATTGAAATGGTTCTTTTGAGTTTATAGAAAACGCTACTGTTTCATTTGACATTGTATTAAGGGGTGATAAAGAAAAAAATTACGAATTCAACAATGTATCACACATAAATATCGAGTCATGCTATGCAAAAGATCTTGCTTCTTATTTTTTGTTTAAGTAGTAGGCTGGTGCCAGAATTGTCTAATAATTTGTTATTTTGTTCAGTTGTTATGTGATATCATCATTTGAGTTTTTAAAAACCTGAATCCTGTTCAATAAATAACGTCCTTTTAATTACATGCTGATACAACAATCTACGTGCTCTACATAATGTACAGGGTGGGCAAATTTCGATGTTTTAGCACTACAACTTTTGAACCAGAGGAGATAGACAAAATCTGATACCCCATTCTCGGTCTCTTTTTCTGAGAAACGAACAAGGGTAGTATTCATTTTCGGCCACCTCCTTTTGTTTTAGAGTTATAAGCGAAAATTGGAAAAATGGCGATATCGAAAAACATTTATATCTCTGCTAATACTGATGATGAGCTCTGAAATTAAAACATTATACAGGCACTTTTTAACGTAGAATCCAGTGGCGTGCTCGTATTTTCAAAAGGGTTTTCAATTACGAAGCTATGACCCAAAGTTATGTTTTTTGAAATGGGACCACTAGATTTCTGTGGACATATTTTGAAAGCTTATTTTTTCCTGATTTCAAAAATATATAACATCGTATGGTTTGTATTGAAATAAATAACAGGAAATGGTCAAAAACCTTTTTTTACCAAAGAGTCTCAATATTTTTATGGTTTCAACTATTGATGAGCACAGAAAAATTGAGCTTTCTATAACAAGAGCAGTGTCCTTCCGCCAATCTGATTATTTCTATGCTTTTGACTAATTTCAGGTTTTTCGAGATATCTCGGGAACCATTGGAGATATTTTGGATCTCTCCACACCAACACTTTTATCCATAAATAACGCAATTTTTTTGTGATTTAAACCACCCTGTATTTCTAACGGTTTTCGATATCCCTGTAGTGTCCCTCTAAATAGTTCTAACCCTGTATTTCCTCTTTCCACATAAACATATACTAATTTCTAGAGCCTACAACTGCAACTACCGAATCAAAATACTCTATCTGTGTAATTTTAATACCCCACATGATATCGTCCCTAAAAATATTAAGAAATGCCTAGCTATTATACAACCTGAAAACCTAGTACGAGAAAGGTACGTATTGATTGTGAACGACTGAAATAATTCAGCTTCATGTCAATATGAATTTGAAAACAATGTTAGGTTCACGTAATGAATTATTCAAACGATATTTTTGTATTTAGTTTCATATTGATTATATATACGTACAAATGAACTCAATTATAATTCTGTACTAGAACTATTTTGCTAAATGAATCGGTGTTTTTTATATTTACTTGAAGGGAATGATTCTCAAGATTATACATAATGTTTTTTTTTTCAACTGAATCCTCACGATTATGATATTTATTCACATTCATTTCAATATGTCACCGGCTGCAAACCAGACAGTTCTTCCCTCAAACATAAATTCGCGAAATTTATAGGGATGTACCCAGCGAGCTAGCTCTATATTCTTAAGTATTATTGCCTTGGAAATGGTAACATTACTACTGTTTCCTACGCTCTCTAACGCGCGCGGTGATGAACAGATTGCCAGAATTGAGAACAGGGTGGAAACTTGTGTGCTCAACTTAAATCACGTAATTACCGGACTATGCAACGCTCGTTCTACAATACGTCCAACTTTGTAGATGAGGAGGGATCGTCAAACAGATAAATTTTCCATCTCGGTAGAACATATGGCACGTCTTTCAGCAACTAAACTTTGTTACGCTCCTCTCCATCGGCAATCTTCAATTAATGATCTTCGATTTCAGTGGATTCGAATGTAGTGAATAAATATGAGATGAAAACTGTTGATTCCACTAAAATCCTACAACTTTATGTAGGAGATGATATCTCAATTGGTATATTCGCATATGGAATAGTGGAGTATGGATAGTTCAGCAAGACAGTTAGTTAACATCGCAAATGCTTCACATATCATGGCATAAAAACTATTTTTTATTCCGGAAAAAGAAACTCCTCGAGCGGGACTCGAACTCACAACCTCCGAATCAGTAGTCCAGTGCTCTCTACCTCTGAGCTACCAAGGTAGTAGACAATTCCATTCGCTTACGAGGAACCCTTTCTCCCGGAGTCAAATGTTAGTAGTATGTACACCTTACGAACTATATAGTTCGCAAGTTTTTTTGAAATAGCCATAATATTATTTCCTAGTGATTAATTCACAGACGTTTGAACCTACTATTTTTGAATTACACATATATTGATCAAGAGAATCCGAAAGCCACTCCTAAAAACTTTGATATTCTTTTCTATACTCAAAACAAACAAAAGGAAAATATGAAGAACTGGTGAAGCAGTAGTTGGTTGACAGAGTACCATGGAAACTTTTCTCCAAAATCGCTACAAATATCAATTTTTTGAAATAGCCATAATATTATTTCCTAGTGATTAATTCACAGACGTTTGAACCTACTATTTTTGAATTACACATATATTGATCAAGAGAATCCGAAAGCCACTCCTAAAAACTTTGATATTCTTTTCTATACTCAAAACAAACAAAAGGAAAATATGAAAAACTGGTGAAGCAGTAGTTGGTTGACAGAGTACCATGGAAAATTTTCTCCAAAATCGCTACAAATATTTACCTCAAAACCATGTCGGAATGTCCTAACACTTTTACATACAATGAAGGGTTTTTCAATAAAATATTTCATTTTGATATTGAAAAAACGAGTACATTTTGAAATAAATCAATGGATGTTAATTTCATTGTGAAGAGGAAGGTATGCCATCATCGATGAAAAACTATATTATCCAAATTGCTGCCGGTTGCAGCACCATATTCTTTTTATGAAATCATCCATGACCAATTCACACATTTGGGGCAGTATGTCCTCGATAACTTCACGGATTCCATTTTTGAGATTATGAATCGATTGTGGAGCATTGGCATTGACCTAACCTTTCACGTGGTCTCGACAATTATGCTTGTTAACGTAGCCTCCGAGGTGAGATAAGCCTCATCACTAAAGATGTTTATTTTTCGATTTAAATCCTGATCATTTTAAAGCATATCAAGGCAGTTACTGGTGATCGACCAGCTTGAGTTGTTGTATTAACTGAACTTCAAAAGCCTTAATAGCAAAGTGTTGATATAAAGACGGTGTATAGTATCGTTTGTGAAATGCTCAATTCCTAAAATCGACTCGGAATGGAAAAACCTGGGTTTTCGTCGACAATATTGACTACAGCATCAATATTCTCAGTTGTTCTTGAGAGATGCAGTTTCGATTTTTCATGTCACTTACTTGTCCCTATAGCTCAAATGTTTCCACCAGTTTCACTATGATAGGCCGAGAGAGTGCTTCACAACGACCCAAAAGTACTCTAATTTTAATTTTTAACTGTGACTGCAGAATTTTCACTATCTTTGTAGTTAATTTTAGCAATTTGAGTGCATTGTTGATGCGTATAACATTCAATTTTTAGTAATGGCCCATCTTTTTCTTGGCAAATGTCAAATATGACAGCTGACTAGATGGCAGGCTAATCAAAATTGAACCTCTTATTTACAAATCAAAACTAAATCATTTTCCATTATATTGAATTTCCAATCTACCTGGTTAGAAATCGTTTTTGCTCGACCTAAAATAATATACGTGCAACTGTATGTAACAGTCCAATCAGAAAGTTCTCCTTTGCCTTCAGGGTCTTTGAATCATTTGTTGTTCATTCTCGTCCATAGTATGTATATTCTACTGATTCGTTCTCCGTTTAGCGAGTCCATGTTATACACTATTTTGGCTATACACTAAACCGTACTTGCGGCAATCGAGTTTTTAATTTGCCTACTTGCGTTTCTTCCAATCGCTCTTAATGTTTCCATGGACATAACAAAAATTTCCTGGAACATGACAGTGGAATACGAACAAATTATATCAGGAATATTTTTCAATCCAGTTGTCAGGACAAATATCCCTTCACGTATTCAGTTGTTGGTGTAAGTTGGTAAAATCGATAAGATTTTCTCTTCCCATGTATTTTCTTGAATTATCCGGATTCGAAGTCCTCTCAAGAATGACACTAGGGGACATTAGCTTCAGCTCCCTTATTCTCAGTAAAAACAAGGGTGAAAGTCGATTGACTTTCCATAAACGCTTATTCGCTCGCATCCCCCAAGAGTGACTCGGCTGAATAATTGCAAATGTCGATAAAAAGCCAGGTTTTTGCCACCAACTCAATTTAGTAGATTGAAATGGAGTAATTCTACTATTTTTCCCGGGGAAAAGCTAACGGCAGAACCTGAAGCATCTGGAATAACGTAGAGCGCAAATGTTTACCGAAGGCCCCCACAAACAACGTTCGGCTTATTCGAATTCAACATACGCGAAGAGTTGGCTATTCAATCAGCAGAAAAACATTTCACACAGCTGTAGAAAACGACAAAGCAGCAATGGGCCAATTGTGACTGACGAACTGACTGGCATCGAATGTCTTTTTGACGAGTTTTTGATGCGGAAAAATTCTGCTTCCCCGCCGAAGTTTTTCGAACAACAAGAGGGCTCGAACTTGACTAATGGACATAAAGCTATACCTATACAGCACTTCTCGATTTTTTTTATTATTCCGGCCGAAAGAGGTTGACGAAATATTATTGCATTTCTCTGATTTATTGGTCCATTCGGTCGAGTTTGGATGATGCTTTTCAATCAATAAATACGGCATAAATGGTTTTATGAATTCTCGACACATTTATGGGAGTCATTTCGCTTTCAATGGTTTGTGTATAGTTTTTACCAACTAATAGGCAGCTTGAAGGCCCATTGAAACACAATAGATCGATTTCGATATTCATAGTCATTTCAAGGAAATACAATTTCAATAAATTTTGAAAATGAAGGTGTAATATATGAAATTTTAGGATAATTGTTTAACAAAGTAGGTACTTGTACAGTGTACAGGGTGGGCAAATTTCGATGTTTTAGCACTACAAATTTCAAATCAAAAGAGATGGACAAAATCTGATAACCCATTTTTGGTCTCTTTTTATGAGAAACTAACAAGGATAGTATTCATTTTTGGCCACCTTCTTTGGTTTTCGAGTTATAAGCGAAAATTATTGGAAAAATGGCCATAACGAAAAACATGTATATCTCCGCTAATACTGATGATAGAGCTCTGAAATTGAAATATTATAGAGGCACTTTTTTACGTAGAATCCAGTGGCGTGCTTTTTAATAAGGGTCTTTAATTACGAAGGTATGACCCAAAGTTATGTTTTTTCAAATATGAACACTAGATTTCTGTGCCATTTTTCGAAAGCTTATTTTAACTATTGTTAAATTATTTCAACACAGAAAGGACTTGAACGAATGGAATGTTTCAGCCATAACTTCCTGGGTTGTTGATGATAATTGAAATTATATAAAGTTTTGTTTACTACTTACCAATATGTTATGGTTCGTTACTACATCTTTGAAGCTTTGTCCAAAATAAGGTCATATATATCGTGTCAAAAGCATTAGGGATTTCTAGAAAACAGCAAGGTATTGTACCTATTCTAGATTCGTAATGGTTCAGGGAATGAGAGGTGTTCAATATTTTTTCAAAATACTCAATATTTATGAAACAATGTGGAATTTAGATTTTCGATAGGGATGAAAATCTCGAAGAAATGTGTTGCGAAAATAGATTATGACCAAAGACAGCCTCCTTGAGTAAAAAAGTTGTCTTCTCAGAGATATACATCTTATGTTCTTTAGTGAATCAACGCTGCATATTAACTCAAAATATATTGAAATAAATACCGAAATATATCAGAAATTCAGAAAACAAACATCAAGCGCACCAAACGACGTGAAACAATCGATGACACTAGGAGAGCACAAGTTACCAAACAAATTTCAGCAGGTAGATACAGAAAATAATAAATATTCTGCTTCTTATAAATTCGACAATTAGGAAAATATCGAATTCCAATTATTGAAATTTGTGTATTTAATCGGGATCACTCAAATAGATTTCATTCGATATGCGTATAATCCCTCTATCTATGTTTGATATCAATAAATGGGGGTATACGTTAAGAAATGAAACTTCATTATACTAATGAAAAAATACATTGTATCAATGAAATTAAGTTGATTATTGCCATTTTTCAATACAACAACAAATTTCTGTTCTGGGTACTGAAACCACTCAAAGTTCTGTAATTTCTCTGAAAATTAAGATATCACGATAACCAGAAATAAGAAATGTTCAGAAAAGATGAACCAACATCTTAGGGTTCGTGAACATTTTTGCCTAAAAATTATTCACTCCACACGGCGTTCTGAATTGAACCTTATTTTTCATTTTTTTTATTCATGTTTGAGAATGAAGCTACAATTAATATAAAATTGGTAAAAAGAGGGTCCAAGACCACATAAACTACAAACATCGTTTAGATTTTATCAGTTTCCCTAATTTTGCTTGTGTGCATAATATCGATACTCAAGTAATCTATAAATAGATTGACTCATAATTGTAATTTATACCGAATTAACAACAAGAACCTTGGAAGATAGAAGTAGGAAAGCGTTTTCTCAAGGTGGAACAAAAAATGATCTGTAACCCCATAGGGGAAGTTGCCAAGTCTATACGCTGCAACCAGATATTCTGGGACATTATAAACTCTAAGTAAACCGATTAGATCCAGGCTCAGCTTAGGAGTTTAAATTGCGGAATAAGTGTGTAACAACCGTCGGGAGCTCAGTCCTCCCATGAAATTTAAATCTGCCGGGATTGATGTTGCATGAGCACAGATGAATGGTGATGCTGTACGTGATGAACTCGCTTTCGATGCCAGTTCCAGAAATTCCTGTGCCGGTCACGGATTGTGGGTAGGAACGATGGGAAGTGACATGGTCAGCGGTGTACTGATGTGGGCAGAGGTGTTCTCTCGATGTCCTATGGAGTGACATGCACCACTTTGGATGTATGAGTAAGACCCGTGATGGAAATCAGTCAATGGGCATCCATTGCCTTCCGCATCCCAAACCTCATGACAGATCGCAACGATTGAACTTTGAGAAATTAATGGGAAATTGATGAAGGAAATAATTCCACTATTATTCATATTGGATAGCCTATTTGACAGTTTTTTCAAATCCTCAAATTATTCAGTTATGTTCATTGTGTATATGGAACGTGGATATTTTCAATTCCACGAATATTCATTCATACAATAAGCTTAGGTATTTGTAAACATAACGCCATCGAAATAGTAGTCGATTTGTGTCTGGATCATTCAGTTATTTTCGATTGAACATGTCAGCTTACGAGCCAAATTCTCGTCATTTGCGGGAGGTTTTAATTTTCTGCTTCTTTCTGGAATGCTTACAAATACCTATAGTAAGGCCGCTATTAGTGGAAGAACATGCCGAGAGTGTTTTCAACGCTTCAAGAAAGATAATTTTGACGTCGAAGTCCAGCGTAGCGGATGAAGAGAGAAGGTTTTCGAAGATGCAGAATTGAAGGTATTACTTGATCAAGACTCTTGTCAAACGCAACAAGAATTTGCAGGATCATTGCAGGTGACGCAACAAGCCATTTCAAAACGCCTGAAAGTCATGGGAATGCTTCTGAAACAAGGAAATTGATTGCAGCTGCTTGCAAGGCAAAGACGAAAAGAATTCTGCATCGCAATTTGACTGGGGACGAAAAATTAATTCATTATGATAATCCCAAGCTTAGAAAATCATAGGGATATCCCGGCCATGCTTCCACTTCGACATCCAAACCGAATATTCACGATTCAAAGGTCATGCTCAGTATTTGGTGGGGCCAGCATGGAGTAGTGTATTATAAGTTGTTAAAACTAACTAAAACAATCGCAGGCCTTCGTTATCGAACGCAATTAATTCGTTTGAGCCGAGCATTGAAAGACAAACGGCCGCAATACAACGAGAGACATGATCCTAACTTCACTTTAATTAATCTTCGATTAATTTCAAATAAAAAGATTAGGACCATCGAAATCAGGTGACCAATTTGGACTACGCCAACGTCTATACATTAAGAACAGCTAAAACCACTAAAATCTCAACTAGGAAGGGGGTTGAGTATCACTTTGTTTTGAAGGTCTCTACCAGGAGAGCGGGAATATAGAATTGGAGCAGAATTTTTACTCAATACCTTTCTAAACTTTTTTTATAATCACATGAATATTAAGAACCTTCTTAATTCATGAATAACGACAATTCAATTTTATTTCTTATAGAAGATCAATTTATCTATTCCTCTAATTGTACCTGAAGCCACTATAGCTGATTGAAATTCCTGTGTTTATTCGTATTGAAATTGAATTCTAATTGTATTCGATGAAAATGACGATATTTATGTTTCAGATTTCTATCAACGATAATGGTGAGCCGCCACTGACGTCAACGACAAGAGTTGTTGTCAAAGTCGAGGACATAAACGATAACACTCCCGAATTCGAACAAATTTCGTACAACGTCCAAATACCAGCGAATGCAAACTTTCACGAGCCGATGTTTCAAGTGAGTAAACAATTTTTGAAAGATTATTATTCTCTAAAATTTCCCATTTGATGAACTGGAGTTTATTTTGATGAATTGGAGTTTTGCAAATTATTTGAGTAGTGCTTATAATGAGATGAATGTGAGTTGAAGTGAAACGCTTTGCTAATTTAGTGGTGAGAAGTATTGGGTGATTGGTTTTCATAATGATTGAGTAGTAGTTTCTATTTGTTACATTCGATCATTACAGGTGTGGTGTAGTATTTCATTTCATGGTGCTGAAATGAATTTTAATTTTGGTAGCCATCAAATTGTTTTTCATCAATAATTGATTTATTTCCTTCAAAATTGTTGAAATTACCTAAATTCATCCGACGTACACAGGGACAATGAACGCTGATTAATATTATCCTATTGTGTGGCCTTTTTATACAATAACGATAAAATTCTCTTCACAAAATACCTGTAGGAACCTATTGAACAATCATCATATACTTTACGTCAGAATGAAATCAGACTAAATTAGTGGATGATGCTTTGTATCAATAACTCATTTATTAACACTTTTCAGCAAAATCTTACGAATTGGTTTTGGAATTTGGGAAAAAGGAATTATTCTCTATCGATGTAACGATCCTAGCGCAAAAACTAGATCTATGAGTTTTAATATCTGAAAGTCAGAAGAAGAATTCAGAAAAAAATTCGCAAGAAATTCAAAGATTCAATATGCATTATCATATTAAATCATACCTAAGGCCCAGTTTCACCAAATGCTTTAATCTTGACTTAGCTCTTAAGTGAGGCCTTAGATCACGATTAATGTAATGTAGCGTTTCACCACACTCCAAAGCGCCATTTAATCGACCAATCGCGATTTAGCACTAATCGGCCATTTTTGGAGGATTATAACCTTTCAAGTTGAGATTAATAATTATTTATCAGTATGGAACTCTTGTCTATGTAATTATTTTTCCGGAAATTTCTAATTTTTGGGTCAATTTTATCAAAATATGACTATATGTATAGGCTCAATATTTCCCATTTAAAATACACGTAAACTTTGTTTTTGTGTTTTATGAAATTTATTGCAAAGAATAATTTATTGATATGTTTGATTGAAATATTTTTTAAGAAGCAGTTAAACTTGTTAATGAAAATGAATAAGTTAATAAAATTACTTATATAGTTTTTTTCCAGAATGTGTGGTTTTGTGAAATGGGATAATTTCTTTTTAACTTCTGCAAGTTTCCGACATTTCGAAGCACATCACTCGACATTTTCGGCAAAAATTAACTTTGTTTTTTGTTTACAAGATGACAAATGTTTTGAAATGTTATGAGTTATGAATGAATGACACCTGACACCTAGCGCCAATGGTGGTCATCACTGCTAATACGATACAGAACACTATTATAACTCTTTGTTCACAACGTTGCCAAATGGTCTGACTATTTAATCGCGATCATCTTCGGACGGGTTGATGCATGGTGAAACAGAAAACATTGTTAAGCCTGCTTTAGTAACAAGCGGAGTTTAATCAATCTGGGATCAAGTGCTGTTTGGTGAAACTGGGCCTTAAAGGTAGGAGTTAAACAAGGGCAGATATAATAAGACCCAAAGTTTCATTAATTTATTTAGGTTCAGTAAAATAGGAAAAGAGGTGTTACCCCAATGAAAAAGCAGAATATCTCCATTTTATATATAAAAACGAAATTAAACAAAACTGAATCATTAAGAACTTTTCGTCGATCTCCCGTTTTTGAAAACTCCAACTTGATTGAATATGATTGAAGATTTAATCAAGGTACCTTTCCATTATTCGATGACTGAAACAATATCCCATCGAACAACAGTATGAATCAAAACATCAGAGCTCCGCTCAAACGAAAACGCTCTACCGAAATATCGCCATTTCCATCTCCATTCACGAATTAATATCACTCAAACTGACTCTAATCTGATAAACCTATTCTATGCCTATACGGAGCGAACTGTTATTGCTCTATTTATTTGATGAACTCCATCCGGATGATCACGTGGAGCGATACGCTCAGGTGTGGATAACAAAATTTTCGATTGAACAATTCAATAATCCGAACAATAGTGACAGTAATCATTATTGATAGACGGACATCGCCAGGAGGATGGACTGGTGAAATTCGCTCGTGATTGCCGCTGGGATCGCTCAGAGAGTAAACAGGGATTACGTCTGTGTGAACAGCGACCTTCTATATTGGATTTTCTAATTGAGTGGGGGACAGTCGGAAAAACACTCTCAATCCTATACTCGTCGGTCTGAGGCTGTTGGGTGTTCGAAAAAAATTTTCATTTTTGTCGGTTAATCCATGTACTTACCGATATTCCATTCGATATATGAGATGGAGTATGGCTGTGTCCCCCAGTGGCGAGATGATAAAGAAAATTAACTTCCAAATTACTTTCATTACGATACTAAGTAGAAGAGAAGATTGGGAAAAGGAGTCCACCATCCCAGTTCTTGAAAAGAATACCATCAAATGGTACACAGATGGTTCCAAAACCACGACGGGGACTGGTGATCAATGCTCAATATCGCTAGGCCGCTGACTAAGTGTGTTTCAGGCAGAGATACTTGCAATAGATGTGTAGTTATTAACCTGGCAAGAAATCAAAAATTTGATATAGCGATACATCCTGATAGTCAGGCTTCAATCAAAGCACTGAGCTCACATATCATCGATTCTAAGATGGTATTGGAGAGCCGAAAAAAACTCAATGAAATAGGCAAGAGCAACAAGGTCTTTTTGCTCTGGGTTCCTGATCACTCGGGAATTAGAGGGAATGAGGAAGCCAACACACTTGCCAGAAAAGGAGCACAAACTCCTTTCATCGGCCCGGAACCTTTCTGTAGCGTAGACAAATGTACCTATAAGGAAGAGTTTCAGGAGAAGGAAGAAACCGAAAGAGAAATACTCTGGCGGAACCTTCCTGGTTTGGATTACTCCAAAAAGTTTCTTCGAAACTTTGACTCTAGGAGAACCAAGAAATATCTGGATCTTATTAAAAATATGTTACTGGATTCCTCACAGGGTATTGTCGCTTTAGGAAGCACCTCATGAGAATGAGTCTAACAGAAAATGGCGAGTGCAGATTCTGTGAGGAGGAGGAAGAAACTCTGAATCAGCTGTTGACGAAATGCCTCGCCCTCCCTAGCCAACGCAAAACCTCCTTTAGACACGAAACTTTTATAAGGAAGAGGAAGAAACTCTGAATCACCTGTTGACGAAATGCCTCGTCATCACTAGCCAACGCAAAACCTGATTTAGACATGAAACTTGTAGGAGTGAGGAATTGCCTTGAAACCATCACAGATATTAGAGTTCAATAGAACTCTGGAACTGGAAGGCGAGCTGTAAATCACCTTATTGGGAGAATAGCTCTGATGGGGGCACAATAGACCATTAGGTTGTAGTGAAACGGAACACCTCCTTAATTAAATCTTAATCTTATGGTTGTGTCGGTTTTTGGTTCAATCTAGGAAGATACTGATTTTTCTCTTCCATCAAACAAATTTGAGTTAATCTTCATTTATAAGTGTTTCATCTCGATATTAAAAACCAGTAGATTTTAAAAGAAATCAACGGATGTTTATTTCAATGTGAAGGAAAAGATACGCCATTAACGATAGAAAACGGATTCAGCTGCTAGACTACTACGGTTGCAGCTCCACATCTTTTTCATGAAATTTTGCATGACCAAATGAAACATTCGTGATTGTATGTCTTCAATAACGTCACGAATTCTATCTATTTTCAAGCTCTTGAAGCATTGGCATATCCCTCATCTTTCACATGGCACCAAAGAAAAAAGTCCAGAGGTGTTAGATCCCAAGATGATCTCAGTCGCCAATTGTGATCGACGAGAAATAAACTTTTCTTGCAAAATTGCGATTGTTTCGTCGCTTGTGTGGTAGGTACCCCCATTTTGTTAAAAATAAACGTCGACCATATCAAAACCTCATAAATTTCAAAAGGTGCAGTTTCAAAATCTACAGCTTCTCAGGTAGTGGGTCATTCGAAATGGAACCTCTTTTTGGAAAAGTCTGTATCAACGATATTCACTTTACTTATATGTATTTCAAATTTTGGCAATAATACTATATTCATAATATGTAATAGTAACAATATCTTCAACAATTTCCAAATATTGTGTGTTTGTTCCTTTGAAGAAATCATTTTATGAAAGTTAACAAGGACTCCTTCAGCTGAATGCTTGTCGGAGGCGTTAAAATAGAAGTGTAAAGTTAATTAGACTGCAATAACGATCGGCAGAATAAGTTAAAGAAATACAACAGATCAACTGATCAGCTGGTGAATATAAGTAGGTCTACCCAAAATGAGTGGCTCAGACATCTAGCCATACAAATCCTGACGAATGATTTCTAAAAGGTATACTGCATAGATTCGGTGCTCTCATTTCCTCGAGCCATTTTGACGTTCAATTTACAGGGTTAGGTTAGGACTATTGAAATTAGTCGACCAATTTGGAAAAAGCCATCGTTTCATCTATATATTTAGACCTTATCAAGGCAAGTTCATTCTGTCGAATACACATGAATTAATCTGAGTACAGAGAATATTGGAAATATACAATAACACTTTGTTGAATGTATAAAAACTAAGACAGAATGGCATGAATCCTGAAAAATCTTTTATAAATTGCAATCACCGTCGAAACAAACTGCTGAATGGGTAATAATTAATCATTCAACAGTTTGTTTATAAATTTGCAATTACCGTCGAAACAAACTGTTGAATGAGTAATAATTTAATTTAATAGTTTGTTGCGACGGTGATAGCAATTTTATAATTGATCAAATTATTCTGTATTCGACTAAATGAACTTGCCTTGATAAAGTCTAAATATATAGACGAAACGTTGGCTTATTCCCTGTAAATCGAACTTCAACTGGTATACCCTATATTAAAGGTAGACAATATCTCCACATTCGAGCCATTGTATTTTTTTGAACCGGTTTAAAAAACATTATCATTCAAAGGCAGAAGAACATAACGTTATTTCAAGCGACAAATTGTGATTCTGCCTAGGTATACATCATAACGGAGAAAAGCTAAGACACTGCATTGCAAAATAACGTGATATAAGGATTGCTGTTTGGAAGAGTGCACACATTGAACTATTAACATGAAGTACTCATTAAAGACCCGCTATGAATTGAAATATTGAACATATATTTTTATGTTTATGCTTTTTTATCTCAACACTCAAAGACCTCTTAGAGATCTCTCAGGAGAAGTTTTACACCTTTTTTACATCTTTCAAGCAGAGAACTATCCTGAGCTGTAGAGTAGAAATAGTATATTATCAACAAGTGGGGAAAGTCCAACTTTTCTCGAGAGTGTGAAAGTTTGTGGCACGAGCCTGAAAGGCGAGTGCCGCAAACACACGAACGAGAAAAGGACTTTCTCCACATGTTGCACACTATACTTTTCTTACAACTGCACAAATTTCAATAATTCGAGTAATGGACTTGATTTAAATCAAAATGGCCTTCGTTGACAGTATGTGCTAATTTATTGCGTTTCCATAGAAACGACTCAAAAGCCCAATTTCATTGGTCTACCGAGCGAGGTGTGGGCAGAGTGCTTCGAGAAATAATATTTCCCACAGTATGAGCAATACATAGTTTTGAAATTGAGTAAGCTATGAAGAATACTTTTCATAGCAGTTGTCGGAAAAGCATTTTTTTTTCTGAATCTGAATTGAAAATTATTTGCTTTATAATTCGAAAACTGTTGTTTAAAATTATCGCGTTTCGTTAATATTCACGCTCGATGTGCATTGGACATTCGACTGAAACAGTAACGAAAGGATTTACCCGCGTAAAGGTAATTACAACACCTAGAGGCAAAAGGCCTCAGATACGAGCAAATAAACCGCTCTTTGATTAAATCCGTCAATTAATCCGCCACAAAACATCAATGCCAGACTTTTTGACGAACAAGCCTAATGGCATTGTACCGATAAGTTGCATGGATGACATTATAAAAACATCAACAGAATACGTTCCATTTTCAGGCACCTATCTTTCGAAACGTAGATAAATATTTCCGGTTTTATCTCACGTTGCCTTGAACAGAGATCGCCCCAAACACCAAACACACAGCATGTGTACAGATAGCAATTCTAGGCCGAACAACGCGCTTACACACTCACTGTATTCACCCCTCATATGACACACGACAATCGCAAGTACCTGTTCCAGATATATGTCTATGTTTTGTTAACGTCCCTCTGTTGAACGGTTATCGGGACACGATAAATTTTCCGTACTAATATGGCCGACACAAAGCCATTTACGTCACTACGACAATAATAATGGGCGTGCATCAATATGGTGAATTATTTACATGCTGCGAGTGGTATTATTATTCTGCGCCTCCTAATGAATACTGGAGATAAGTTGTTCCATTCAACGGAAGATGATCGCGATAAGGGTATAGAAAACGGGAAATAAATTAGGGTTTTGCGATGCTCTCTAGGAAGATTTATGCCTAGGCTATTTCAGTCCGAGTCAGCGGCAAAAACCTCTTTGAATTCGGTGTTCGTTCGGATGCCAGCGATTCTCATCGATTTAAAGTTTGATTTTATTTTTAATTTCTCGATTCGTTGTCCCGCCAGGTTAGGATGCATTTGATATGAATTAGGAGAGTTGGAACATAATATTTTTGGTCATAGGTGAGTTAGACCATTTGTGACGAAATGGTATGTTCGACAATTTCAGTCGAGTTCAACAAAGTTTTTTTCCAAGTAAAATATGACATTTTATCCACAAATGGTTTTTGAATGATAGAAGAGTCACTCACCACAGAGATATACATAGATATATGTGGTCTGCAAGGATGCAATTGACGCATGACTGAAAGAGCGCTCTAAAGCTCCAGTCGGAGGTCCCCTCATTTTTTTTCAATATTCTTCTGCGTTTTTGCATTAACCGTTACAGTGAATTAATTAAACACAGTGGAGACATGAGTGGTCTCGTTTTTATAATTGGCTGCCGGTTTCTGAGCTTAAATATGGGGGTTATTCATTTAAATTTTCCGTTTTCTTGCTTTTTGAGGTTTTTCAAAATCTTATGGTAATTATTAAGTCACTTTAGTAGGCATTTTTTATTTAAATGAACTTGCTCTATATACTATCAGGCTCAATAATGTTAAATTTGACGAACTGTCAGTTCAGTCAATCATATTTTAATTTCTATGATTCAAGCCCGCCCCATTCGCCATTTTTAGGCTCAATTTGAACCTATTGTCACCACTGTGTTTTATTAAGTCACTGTATGAATCCTATGATTGTAACGCCGCTATCAAAAAAATTTATAGTTTTGCACAAAACTTGAAATTGTTATTCTATTCAGACACGCAAAAATATATCATTGAAATATTATCAATTATTGTTGGTAAACTTCATAGAGTAATAAACATAGATAGAGGGAGTATACGCGATTTTTTCATGTCCCCAACATGGTTAGATAAAGTTGTTGGATTGTGATATATTTTCAAATCCACAATTTTACCATATCGTTATGAATGTATTTTATATTGAACGAAATATATTTATTTGAGTGATTCCCGATTAAATATGCAAATTTGAATATTTGGATTCCGATATTTTTCCTAATTGTCGAATTTTTAATGAACAGAATATTAATTATTTTCTGTATCTACCTTCTGAAATCTAAGTTTGGGCAACTTTTGCTCTCCTAGTGTCATCGGTTGTTTCACTACGTTTGGCGCGCTTTAAATTTGTTTTCTGAATATCTGATATATTTTGGTATTCATTTTACTATATTTTGAGTTAATAGGAAACGTTGAATCTCTATGGGACATAAGAAGTGCGTTTTTTGTGGAGAAACTCGCGAATTGTGTGAAATATCGTATCACTGATATGTTTTTATTACCACGCGCTTCATGTCAAATTTGATAGATAATGTTGGGGATAAAATGTGCTTACTGAAAAGGACATATGCTTCCTCTATCTATGTTTATAACTCTGAGGTAAACTTCAGACGTTGCTGTACTAATATAAACTTTCCTTGTTAAATATCTGATTTTGAGCGTACAAAAAACTGTTTTCAGTAATTTCATGGTCGAATGAAAAAGTGACATCTCTGAAATCAAACTTCAACATCAAGCACTAAATTTAATAGAGTCGACATTTCCAGATGTTTCCAGAAAAAATTAATTTTCTACAAAATCTTTTCCTCGAATCCATCTTTTCTGTTTCTTAATAACTAGGAAATTATGGTGCTCCAGTTAACCTTTCATGCAAGTTCAGAATTCCAGTCAGTTCAGATTTTACGATCCATTCCGGCGAATTTGTTATTCGTGTCCCAAAACTTCTTTCACGTGAATCATCAAACTTTTGAAGTGGTTTTCTATAATGGAATTATGCATTCGGATGCTATCAGTTCAAAGCATCAGATTTCGCTTGAGGTTTTCTCCTTTTACTTTTGAAGCGAATGAAATTTCCTTTGTACTTTTTGTGCATATACCTTGAAGAGCTTTATGATAGTCCCAGAATAGATTCTCTGAGTGGGATTGTTTGAGGCCATAAGTATTAGGGTTATGGAAATGTAGCGGTGACGTTTTATTCTGATATCCCTACACAAAATGCCTAGTGCCTGTATGATGGTCAAACCTTCTGTGCAAAATAACGGCTTATTGTATTCTTTTATAACATTTCATTGTCTTAAAAATTAAATAAAAATGGCTTTAATCTTCAAACATTTTTGCTAAGTTTGGTCAGAACACTCAAAAGACTTCTTAGTGTTGCATTTTTTATTTTATATTTTTAGATTATTATTAATTTTTATATTTTTTTATAGTATATTTCAAATAGAACGATTGCTTGTATATCTTTTCATCCAGCTATTGATTCCTTTGTTTAGTTCATACCTGCCTTCGTCGACAGATATCGTTCTTCCACTGTGGCCCCAACTTCCAATTTCCGAATGCAAACCAATCAAAATTTTCATCATGTGTTATACTCGCTCATAATTTCATCCCCCTCTTCTCATCAAACTTCCCTAATTCAATATTAGGTGCGAACAGGTCCATGATTTCACAAAGATAAATTGCTTATGAGTTAGTTCAACCACCTAATGGCATTCTGCATGCTGTTCCTCCTGACTCTATTCACCTGGTTGTTTCCTACGTCGGTTCGAGCATTGCTATTCGCACAATGAAAGTTCGCCCTCTTCAACTTAATTAACGTCTCGGTAATTTTCGTGAATTATTTTAATCTGCCCCTGGCGTATTGCCTTTAGGCCCTACAATGTGAGTATGGAATGCCACTGGAAAATTTGATATCATGATAACCGAATGAACGCTACTTATACAGAATTATACGTGGGATGGATGAAGCTGAATGGTTTTTGGAGTTAATTTTTTTTGGAGCTTCGTTTGCGTAGGTTCCAATTAGGTTTATGTTTCATTTCCTTTCACTTATTGTCGAATATTAATTGTCAGCTCGATAATTTTGAGAATTTTTAAAATTATCGAAAAAATTGCAACCACACTTCCTTCCTAAAATTACTCAATTATGTGAGTCTTTAAATATAGCCTCCTTACACCTATATTCAAGTAATTACTTAATGCGTTTCGTTCACATGATATAATTCAATACGTGATCAATGCATTCGCCATTTTGCAACCATGGTTCTTTCGCCATTTTGCAACCAAGGTTCTTTCGCCATTTTGCAACGAAATGTTCTTCGAACATTTTTTTCTCTGACTTCGCAGTCATCAACTCATCGATACAAAACAAAGCTCGTATCTAATTATAACTTGATTCTTTCTCGATTGTCTCGAGCAAAACATTCAAACATCCTCAACATCACGTAATGTATTCAGATTTACAAGTTTTCTCTGGGCAAACTAATATAATTTTGTTACCAACGAACAACTGCATTATTACTTCGTGTTTCTATTTATTAACTAGCACTCTAACAAACAATGCGGTCGATGCTGGCCAACAAAAGGATTTACTGGGAACAACAGATGTTCAACTTGTTTGTTCAGTTAGAGAATAAACGGGGTGAAACTTGTTACAGCCCTGTGCAGATCATGGTCCTGAAGTTATGCATATGTTGGGAAACTTCGGGTGAATTTCGACACTATTGAAGTTACCGGCCGATTGAAAATAATGGTTGGTGATTGATGTTTAAGGATTATCTAATATTTATATGATATTGCTTCTATGCAGTACCGGCTTGTGAACTTTCAGGAGGTAGTGCTGTAGAGAATGGTGAATGTAATTTGGATTTGAGAAGTGCGCTTTATTTAATCTTAAACGCTATTTTCTGATGGCTATAATTTTGACTCAGGAATGGTCTTGAACGATAAGGTTCAGCTCACTGATGATTAATCCGTAAATACTTTAACTCTCAAATGGCAAGGACAAGGAACCTGAAATTTTCAGGGTATATTCAGATTCCAAATGTTCTGTAATGGGTAAAATCTGAATAGGGAGTATGATTTACAATTACCCAATATTTCTGTGGCCACAAAACTGACACACTTGAGATTATGGGTGTTGATTCAAAATGACAACTTCAAGCTTCGTGAGAATTTGCAGCTTGATCTTATCATCGTAAACATCGAAATTTCAAGAAGAATAGTGAAAAAGAATTCCCAATATTTCCGAGATAAAGATCTGATTGTGTTGCAATTTTTTTTTGTAAATATAAGGTTTTCCAATAGAATTGATACAATTAATAATGGTTATAATTCCAATACTTTGTAATATTTGAGGATATTTCTTATGTAATTTGTGTTTCGTAGGTTTTGCAAATTGATCGTGGAACGATAAACGCTTCAACGATGTTTAAAAATGGTTTACTCGTTTTATCAAAATTCCTGCTCATTTGGGAAATTAAGAAGAATACATAAACGTAAGATTCATTTAATCGACTCAAAATCAATCGTATTCTATACAAATTTGGAAGTGAATTTCTTCAAACGATACAAGTGCACCAGCATTAAGTGCAGGACCGTACCACTGGTACTACTTCCAAATTTGTCTACAATACGATGAATGGTAAATCGATGAACTATATTGACCGTCCGTGAATTCTTCTCAAATATCTCTTAGTATTCACAAAGGAACTCTGATTCTAATGAAACAATTTCTTTCCGTTTCTAAACGTTGTTGAACAGTGTTTTTTTTTTCATAATTGAATGGCATAACCTACTGAACACAAATGACAAAAGAAATGTCAAAAAAATAATTCATAGTGTAGCCATTATAACAATTGTAAATTGTCTCTTTTTCAAGAATCATACAAAATTGAAAAGCTTAAAAGAGAAATTGAGAAAGCACTGACGTTGAGTCCGGAGTTCTTAAGCTCTTGTTCATTATTGCTTTTTATCGATTTACAACCTCAGAATCCAAAAGCAATACGTAAAAATTGAAAAAATATTAATTACAACGAAATACGTAAAAATTAAAAAGAAAGACGTTAGAATAAAAATGAAATACGTAAGACTAAAAAAGAAATACGTAAGAATTAAAAAGAAATACGTAAGAATTAAAAAGAAATACGTAAGAATAAAAAAGAAATACGTAAGTATAAAAATGAAATACGTGAGAATAAAAAAGAAATACGTTCCTCATTTTCCTTTGTGGAAAACAAAGAAAATAGGTTGGTAACTCTAGAATAGAAAAGAAATACGTTTCAATAAGAAAGAGACACGTTAGAATGAAACATAAATACGTTCCTCATTTTCCTCTACGGAAAAACAAAGAAAATATGTGGGCGATTTCCCGATGGCATTGCCGACCTCACATAGTATCTCAAATTTTCCATTCTTGTCGGGCTCGGATAGAGCCCAGGCAAAATCAAACCGTCATTCGATCCTTCATTCCTTCATTGAACATTCTGTTATCGATGCAGAACGATGGTGCAGACGAGTTTGAGGGTGCAGATTTCGCCAACGACGACGATTTGTGGGAAACGTTCGGCCCTGCTGATCTGGCGGGTTTAGAGCGCATAACGCGGGTAAGACTTTCCTTTATTCCGCATCCATTCTTTTGCTCGAATCAGTAATTAACCATTTTCATTGTTTGACTTACTGCATGGTTTTTCATTTTGGTTTGCTCTTGCACGGGGTTTTTATCCTTTTTATTTTGTTGAATAGGGATGAAATTGCATGCTCCCATCGCTGCATGTGCTACGAATTTTAGGCCGATGGGATTAGATAGTGTGGCATGTGAAATATCGGAATTTTTTTTTTTTTTGGTTTGGTCGAACTGTTGATATGAATTCGTTTCCGAATGGTAATATTTATTGTTGTATCGATTTTTCGAATTTTGTGCATGGAATCTCGTGGCGACTATTTGTTCTGGACATGAATGTATTATAATCTCAATTGTCTCTGATCCGTAATAGAGGTAATGACTTTTTATGACGGTTTTCACAAAGTTTTCATTACTTCTCTCACCGGCAAAAAAACCTAAAATTTTGCTGAAGTTCGTTCTCCAAGAACGTTTTAATTTTTCATCGATTTCAATTGTTTCTACGCCCAATTGAAGATTAACTCTTTGGTATTAAAAAAAAAACACCAGAAAAAATTTCCAAAAATGTTGATAGCTTATTTATACAGCACTGTGGAACAGTTCAGGAAATTTGTAGAGTTTACACTCAGTTTATTACGAGGACCATTCTTTCTGACATCTTTCAGTTTTTATTTCACCTTGATATCTTGGTTTCTGTCGAAGATACACGTATTCAAATAAAAGCTTGGAATTCTATACACGCGCCAAGCGAAACAAAAAACGAGTCTCATATCAAGTAGGTTCTATTACGGTATGAACCAGTATATTAATGGGCCAGCACGTACCGAATTATTATTATTTATTGAAAAAGACACTCACATACGAGACCTTCATAAATCATAACTGTTTTAAGTTTCAAACTATAATTATTGAGACAATCGGTCAATAAAAATTTCTTGATGATTATGGGAACTTTCCTTTTCGAGATTTTTGAGTGATTCAAATCGAAAAATTTAAGATATTTCAATTCAAGTGAGAAAATGTTGTACTACATTGAAAATATTTTAACATCTTCGTATATGACTTGTAGAGGGATTCTTCTAGTTCAAAGATCATTCGAGATATCAATCATTCAATTCTCAGATGATCGGCCAACGAAAAATAATAATTGTAGTGAGATTCTATAAATTCCTCCAAAATTTCACAACTTCATCTGCACAACATGCGATAGTTGGCGATATCTAAACTTATCGAGAAAATCTGGACATATTTAAATTGTTCAACCACTCGGTTGTTTCATTTATCATTATTTATATCTAGCATATATGTATAGATGAAGCCCTGTTATATAATTCAGTGTTTTAGGAATCGAATGTTCTGATAGGTGGTCACAAATTGACGTCAATGCGATAGTTGACGATATCTAAACTTATCGAGAAAATCTGGACATATGTCAATTGTTCAACCACATATCCAGCATATCTAGATAAAGACCTGATCTATAATTCAGTGTTTTAGGAATTGAATGTTCTGATAGGTGATTATCACAAATTGACGTCAATTTGCCTGTAAAATCATGTAATTTGTCACTCGGGCCTTTTTTTTTGGTATTATAGGGATATATTCTTCAGTTAGAACAGAATTGTCTATATGATGAGGTTATATCAAACCAAACGGAAAAAATAAACTGACATTGAAACAATTATAGAAAAAAATATTGTCATTAAGAATGTTGAATGATGACGTAGTAGATCTCATTTGCGAACTTTTCTAGCAAGAAATTTTTTTTCGGTTGTAATTCATCTTTAACCATACTTTTTTCCGCCATGGAATCCATTCCTTTTTGAAAGAGAAAATAACTGACACCCAGAAGGAGCTGTTTAAATTTTTATTATCAGCTCTATCACTGAGATTTTGATTAGAAATTGCTGTAACTACGTCCCAAACGACCAATCATCTATCAAGTGTTTCCATGCAAAAAAATTGCATCGCAATAACCCCCGATGTTGCGTAGTAATTTCAGAACACCTGCTATATATAATTTACGACATAATAAATGGCGAACTATCACGATTATATGTTTATTCCTGTGGTATAATAGTACAACCCTCTGGCCTTATCGTTTTGACGCATTATTCAGAACAAAATATGGGCATGTTTTCCCAGCCAAAATAATTCTGTAAATCTGACGCATATGTCGAATTACATTAATAATAATTCTGCGACTGGCACATATTTTCAATGGAAATTGCATCGGAATTGACCCAGGTCTGTTTGTACGTAACCCCGTTGGGTGATTATAAATCCGAATTTCCATAATTTAATAGAATTCAGCAATCTACAGGCTGGGCAAATAAGCGAGGTAAGCGGCTATATCTCAGGATCCACTCATCGTAGAAACTTGCGGTAAAAATTTTTACCACTAAAGTGTACAAGAAAACACACTGGAAATTGTTTTGAAGTTCATACCTCTACCGCTAGGGAGCGTTATAGCTATCGTCGAGTAGAAAAATGAATTTTACTCGAAAATGTTTCATATAATGTTGAAGAAAAAATATGATCACTGTGATTCTTGAAAAATTCTCTATCTTTTTGAATTGTCACTTTCAATTTTACGACATCAAATAAGAGTTAGGGAAGGGATCTGACTGATTGAAATGCCTGTAACTTCAGTTTGGCTCAACATTTTTGAGCAAATTAGATCTCGTCTGAAAGATAATATCTTGTCGATTGAGGACAAAATATACTCATGATAAATTTATTTTTGCTGCTTTCGATAGGGAGCGCTAAGTCAGAAGTTCATTGTTTTGTTCATTTTATTCCGAAATTTCAAATGTAATGATAGGATTCTCTTAACAGAAATAGAAGTTCCATCAAATTTGCATGAAAACACCAGAAGGTCGCAAAGCGATAGTTTCAGCCGTTCTGAAGTGGAGGCCGAAAGAAGATATTCTTCAACTGATGCACTGAAAACCCAAATTTTTTTTTAAGTTCTGATAGAAACAGAAATCCAATCAAATTTGTATGGAAAAACCAAAAGGTCGCAAAGCGATAGCTTCAGGCGTTCTGGAGTTATGGCCGAAAAAGTATATTATTCAACTGATGCACCGAAAAACCAAATTGTGTCTTCTTTCGGCCATAACTCCAGGGGTAGGATTCTGTAACTTTCGTTATCATAGCAAACGAAAGCGATAACGTTACGAAGCGAAGCTAAGCGAAGCGAATGCGGTATTCTGTAAGCGTCTTTTTCTTTATCGTTTCGTTATCTTTACGCTTTTAGTTTCGTTGTCGGAGCTTACCGACTTTACACGAAGGAACATTGGCAACGTTGCAAATAAGTAGATATTTAAGCTACTGTAGGATTCTGCAGGTTTTGACATATGAGGTACCTGAGATAATCTCTAATAAGAGCAATGAGATAAGAGTCCCTTTTATGGACTCTAGCTGTAATGTCCTTTGAATAATCCACAGTATTTAACTTGAGTATTGTCAGAAATTATATTTTGATTTATGACTCTCATTGGAAGTTACTTAACAAAGGGTTTCATACCATTTTAAACTGTTTAGTTTATCATTAAGAATGAATTAGCTAATTGAATACAGCACCTGAATGCAAATATTGAGTATTACAAAAAGTCTTATTTGAGCACTGGAAGAAATTCGAAATGGAACCTCGTTCAATGGATTATAATTTAAAACCTTCATTCTTATTCCAGTTACAAAACCTACCCATACTACAAAATAAGTTCGGGGAGTCAACTAATAGTGTGTATAGATATAAAGAAATATTCATCATGTTTTCAATGATTCTGATCATCGACGAGGAAATCTCAAGAAGAGTTCGTCTAACTCTTACAAGAGAGGAGAATAGATTTCTTCGAGGTAGAAGTGATCCATTTAACTTAACGGATGAGAGATTCATAGACGTTTTCCGTTTGTCGAAACATTTAGTTCACGTTCTATTCGATGAATTGAAACCATTTATGGATAATTATTGGAGGAACACGAGAACGCCATTTGAACAGCGAATATTGATAACTCTTGATATTTTTTGCCAGTGGAAATTACCAACGCGGTATTGGACAAGAATATTTGCTAGCAGTATGTCAATCCATGGTCAGTCGTTGTGTTAGTGAAGTGACTAAATTGATTAACCATGTATTCCAAGGAAGAATTAAATTCCCTAATGATTCTGAGAAGACCCAAAATAAAGGGAAATTTTTTGAAAAATGTGGAATACCAGGAATAATTGGAGCAATCGACTGTACACACATAAAAATCTTGAAGCCATCAGAAGAAGAGCATTCTTTTTTGAACAGAAAACGATATCACTCAATTAATGTGCAGTTGATTTGCAATTCTTCAATAATTAATAGAATGAATTTCAAACTTAATATTAAGAATTGTGATATTGTGAAGCAAAACATTCAAAATTATAACCTCGAAATCGAAATCATTCAAGTGTCATAATATGACGCTTAAGACTTGGTCACGTGATAAAAGTAAACCAATCAAAAACGTCGTCGGACTTTTCGTAATGACAACGAACCCTAAAATGTTTCGTTATCGTCATGAGGTCGTTCTTTGCTTCGGCAAACACGACTATTGCCGAATCCCTTTACAGAATACCGAACCGAGCAAAACTGTCGTTTCGTCACGTTTTCGCTTCGCTTTGCCGTTACAGAATCCCACCACTGAACTCCTGAAGCTATCGCTTTGCGACCTTCTGGTTTTTTCATACAAATTTGATGGGATTTCTGTTTCTGTAAGAACCTAAAAACACAATATGGTTTTTCAGTGCATCAGTTGAAGAATATCTTCTTTCGGCCTCAACTCCAGAATGCCTGAAACTATCGCTTTGCGACCTCCGGTTTTTTTTATGCAAATTTGATCATATGTCGAATTACATCAATAATAATTCTGCTAGTGGTACATATTTTCAATGGAAATTGCATCGGAATTGACCCAGGTCTGTTTGTACGTAACCCCGGTGGGTGATTATAAATCCGAATTTCCATAATTTAATAGAATTCAGCAATCTACATACATTCGGAGTGCATCGGACAGGACGTGAATTTATTAGGCAGCTCCCATTGTTATAGGTTTCGAACTGAGATGTATGTCTTCCTGGCGGAGAAGATGGAATATCGATTGTTGCTAGATTTATGTCTTCCCAGAAGGAATAATTCCCAGGAAGAAGGCCTTCCCGCCATATTCTAATTTTCCCACACTAGGCGAAATTTCGAGGTGAAGCTTGGAAGGGGGGGCTGGGGTTGTTGAATCCGACTCAGGACTCATTTTCTGGGTCCCGACATTGTCTCGATTCTCTCCTTCCTCTGTCATTGTTTAATGCTACAGCGTCTCTCTGGGAATTGATTGGAATGAATTAGATTTTTATTTCAGGCGATCTCATCTTCCTTTGAACATCACAAGTGTTTGTTATAGACTGGAATGACCCTTAGAGTAATAAACATAGATAGAGGGAGCATATGTTATTCTCAGTACGCAAATTATGTCCCCGACATGAACTATAAAATTTGACATGAAGCGGAAATTAAAACATATCAAAGATACGATATTTCACTCAATTCTCGAGTTTCTACACACTGCTAATGTTCTATATTGAATCAACGTTTCATATTAATTCAAATTATATTGAATAAATACCTAAATATATCAGAAATTCATAAAACAAATTTCAAGCGCTTCAAATAACGTGAAACAACCGGTGAGACTAGGAGAGCAAAAGTTGCAAAACCTTGGATTTCAGCAGATAGATACAGAAAATAATATATATTCTGGTTATTTTGAATTTGACCATAAGGTAAATATCGGATTCCAAATATTCAAATTTGCATATTTAATCGGGAATCACTCAAATAATTCATTCATGCAATATAATACATATTCATAAGGATATAGTAAAATTGTGGATTTGAAAATATATCACAATCCGACAACTTAATCTAACAATGTTAGGACATGTAAAAATTGCGTATACTCCCTCTATCTATGTTTATTACTCTGTGAAATGAACTCATGCATGAAAAGATTATATAAGGCATTAACCGTCAGTTTTGACATTATATCATTTACAATCAACAGTGGCATAACGAGAGCCCTTTTCAATCGTCCTTATGAATTGCTCTCTCTTCTCCAAATATAATGTTTCCCACTATTTTCATCATACTCATTGTCTATTAGTAATGCTACAAATTGAAATTCAATGCTCATTTGTGTATAAGCATTTCAGGAAGAAATCATGGACGTCATTATTCAGTTAATCGACTTCCTATTCCTTGTATTGTAGGCAAATGTCAAAATGAATGTTCTTTTCAATACGAGAGTACCACTTCAAAGTACAGAGTAATACTTGATACCACTTTCCAATTCGTCTACAAATAGAGAGTCGATGAATTCAATGAGGTCGTCTATGAACTCTCTTGAATTTCTCTGAGTATTTACAAATGGACACTGATTTTGATAAAACAATTTCACAAATCGTAAACATTTCTGAAGCATGTTTCTTTCCATGATTGCCTTGATCTTACTGATGAACATCATTGCCATTATATATATATATTGTTATGGATCGTATATATATTCAAGTTGAGATTATGTTGTTGTTGATTTGATTTAAATTGATTCGATCCAATAACTAAATTTGATACTATATCTTTTATAATTTTGCGCCGACTATATATATCTCAGGAGGGTTCATTCAAATTCAATTATATATTTTTTTTTAATTTAATTAATATTTTCGAAATTCACTAACTATAAAGAAATTCTTATCTAATAACTAAATTTATATTAATCTAATCTTATATTTACGTATTTAAAACTTCATCGACCTCATCAGTGTTCTATGTTATGGTATTGTATCGTCTTCTATGCTCCTAACCTCGAATGGATTATAACCTTAATTCGTATTAATTCAGTTGCATTGTTTTGAATCCATTTTCCATTTGATATTGCTTCAACTTGCTTGAATCCAGGGAAATTTCTTCTTGAAATTGATTAAATAATTTTCCACTTCTTCTCACAATGATTTTCAGGTACGTATTTAACAATTTTAATATCTTGCAAATTTTCGTAAATAAATTCTTTCGTTTATCAATTATTTCAGGTAAATTTCTTGAGTCAGGTGACGTGCTCTCAACAATGGTTTTTTACTGACTGATTAGCTGTCATTCGGCTGGGCTTTATATAGATTTTCAATTTTTTCTTGAAATCAAGATTGCCTTGGATGTCAAAAAATTTTCCAAATATGATGCTTTCGCAATTTTCTCTTTTGAGGTAAGTTTTCCTTCTTCAATCTTGATCTAATTAATTTCTTCATTTTTTTCCGCATCTTTTGGTACCACATATATTGCATTCGGTCGATTCGAAGTTACAAAATTTTCAAATATTCTATATACAATTTGGAAATTTTTCTAATATTCACTTTCTTTGGCCTAATATTCAAAGATTTCTATCTATAACTCCTAAAATCTACTACATATTTTTAAATTATACTATAATCTAATGAAATATATACATTTTTGTATGTTTGAGACATTAATTACTTTGGAATCCCTGATTTATCATTCGATATCCTATCCCTATCCATTATTTACAATTTTATTAGGAATTTTGGCTAGTATTACATTTTTGAGATTGCATCTAGATGTAATTCACTAGATCACAAGCTATTTCATGAAAATTAACATAGGAAATATAAAATAAATGATTATTTTTTATCATTTTAAATGAAAATTGAATATTCAGTCTTTTGACTCTTTTAACATTATTTACATGATATATAAATGGTTCCTGATACTTGAATTGAATATCTTTTGTTGATTTTATCAAATTGAACTTGAATTTTATTGATATTTTCATTTTGTTTCAGATCCTGAGATGTTTTGAATGAATATTGATATAGTACTTTAGAAATATTGGATTTATGCTACTTTTATAATGTGCAAATGAATGGAATAAATGAATAAAGTTACTCTACTTTTCTTTAAAATTATTGGATCATATCAAGTTAAAATTTATTATCTATTTGATGAATTTGCTGTAGTTTCCGAAGGATAGAGTCTGGTAATGTATTCTCATTGATTTTATAAGTTGATAATACCATTCCATAACAATTCCCCAAATTTAATATTTGAAATTTTTTATTTTCAATATAAAATTTAAAATATTAAAATTTCTCCAAAATTCTGAAATTTGATTGAAATTTAAATTAACTTTCATTCGTTGTCTGGATGAATTCATATAAATCATTAATATGAAAAATTCCTCTTATTCTTTCTGTTTCTAATTCTTTTAATACATAACTGTTCAAACCATTCTCATTATCTATTATATATGGTCCCTCGAATGGAGTTTTTAATTTCGCACAAATCTTATTCCGCTTGTCTGTTACCATGTGGGATCGTACAATAACCAAATCTCTTTTTTTTTTTAAACTTCACATATTTCCTTCTATTCATTCTCTCCATTTTCTTTCTGTATCTTTTTCTATTCTTTTTCAATCTTACTTTTACCTTCTTCATGATGTCTTCATTATTTATATGACTTGTTCTGTAACAATTTCTTTCTTGTTTCATTGAATATAAATTTGTTTCTTCATTAATTGCATTATGCATTGTATTCAATAAAAATTCCACTCTGTTTAATTGTATATCCCATTGGTTTTGTTCTCCATTGACAAGTTTTCTTGAATATTTCACTACTTCTTGAATGTATCGTTCTGATGGTTTTGCTTGAGTATCCCTTATACTGTTATAATTCAGAATTATCTCTTTATTTTCATAATATTTGTCTTCTATTGAATTTTGTGGATTTCCTAGCTCATATATATTTTGGTCAATCTTGTTTTTATTTTCTGAAAATTCTATTAAAGGTGCTGTATACTGATTTATCAATTTTTCATTGAAATTCATGTTGATCTCTCCTAAAATTTTCAATTTTTCATTCGACTTCTCATTTTGAATTCTTGCAATTTTATACATCTCAAGCTTATTGTTTTCTACTTGCTCATTTTGTTTTTCCATATCATTCTGTATAATACTCAGATTTCCTTCTGTTAGATTGTGAACTTCAGTTTCACAAATCTCCAAATTCTCTTCATATATTTTACTTTCTGTATCTAATTCAGCTGAAGATTCCTTTTGTACTTTATTTCTTTTGGTATATAACCTTTCCTTGCAAATCATTAATACATTCCCAAGATTCTTTTCCATTTCAATTATCTTATCTGCCAAATTAATTTTCATTTCTTCCTTAATTTCTTTAAAATTTTTATCCAATATTTTTGACTGATCTTCCAATTTTTTCGACTGATCTTCAAATTTTTTACTCATATTTTCTTCTAAATTTTTTATTGCAGTCATTATATCCAAGAAATTCAATTCTTTTCTGTTTTCTTCATCTATTTCCATATTTCCTCTTGCATTATCTTCTTCATCCCCTTTTTCTCCAATTTTCGTTTTACTTCTTGTTTCCATTTTTTTTTATATATAATCAATGATATGATTCCAACAATTATGTATTAATTTGAATTTTTTTTTTTTTTTTTTAAATAATGCTGTAATTGAATTAATATAAGAATGCTGTAATTGAATTAATATAATAATGCTGTAATTGAATTAATATAAGCCACGCGTTGGGCGACATTTGTTATGGATCGTATATATATTCAAGTTGAGATTATGTTGTTGTTGATTTGATTTAAATTGATTCGATCCAATAACTAAATTTGATACTATATCTTTTATAATTTTGCGCCGACTATATATATCTCAGGAGGGTTCATTCAAATTCAATTATATATTTTTTTTTAATTTAATTAATATTTTCGAAATTCACTAACTATAAAGAAATTCTTATCTAATAACTAAATTTATATTAATCTAATCTTATATTTACGTATTTAAAACTTCATCGACCTCATCAGTGTTCTATGTTATGGTATTGTATCGTCTTCTATGCTCCTAACCTCGAATGGATTATAACCTTAATTCGTATTAATTCAGTTGCATTGTTTTGAATCCATTTTCCATTTGATATTGCTTCAACTTGCTTGAATCCAGGGAAATTTCTTCTTGAAATTGATTAAATAATTTTCCACTTCTTCTCACAATGATTTTCAGGTACGTATTTAACAATTTTAATATCTTGCAAATTTTCGTAAATAAATTCTTTCGTTTATCAATTATTTCAGGTAAATTTCTTGAGTCAGGTGACGTGCTCTCAACAATGGTTTTTTACTGACTGATTAGCTGTCATTCGGCTGGGCTTTATATAGATTTTCAATTTTTTCTTGAAATCAAGATTGCCTTGGATGTCAAAAAATTTTCCAAATATGATGCTTTCGCAATTTTCTCTTTTGAGGTAAGTTTTCCTTCTTCAATCTTGATCTAATTAATTTCTTCATTTTTTTCCGCATCTTTTGGTACCACATATATTGCATTCGGTCGATTCGAAGTTACAAAATTTTCAAATATTCTATATACAATTTGGAAATTTTTCTAATATTCACTTTCTTTGGCCTAATATTCAAAGATTTCTATCTATAACTCCTAAAATCTACTACATATTTTTAAATTATACTATAATCTAATGAAATATATACATTTTTGTATGTTTGAGACATTAATTACTTTGGAATCCCTGATTTATCATTCGATATCCTATCCCTATCCATTATTTACAATTTTATTAGGAATTTTGGCTAGTATTACATTTTTGAGATTGCATCTAGATGTAATTCACTAGATCACAAGCTATTTCATGAAAATTAACATAGGAAATATAAAATAAATGATTATTTTTTATCATTTTAAATGAAAATTGAATATTCAGTCTTTTGACTCTTTTAACATTATTTACATGATATATAAATGGTTCCCGATACTTGAATTGAATATCTTTTGTTGATTTTATCAAATTGAACTTGAATTTTATTGATATTTTCATTTTGTTTCAGATCCTGAGATGTTTTGAATGAATATTGATATAGTACTTTAGAAATATTGGATTTATGCTACTTTTATAATGTGCAAATGAATGGAATAAATGAATAAAGTTACTCTACTTTTCTTTAAAATTATTGGATCATATCAAGTTAAAATTTATTATCTATTTGATGAATTTGCTGTAGTTTCCGAAGGATAGAGTCTGGTAATGTATTCTCATTGATTTTATAAGTTGATAATACCATTCCATAACAATATATATATATATATATATATATATATATATATATATATATATATATATATATATATATATATATATATATATATTTTAAATGTTATTGATTTTTTATACAAATTGTACTTTTTCAATAAACTATATATTATATTATAACAATTTCAAATTTTACCAATTCTATTGGAACGTCTTTCACTCGAGAAAAAATATTTTTATTTTGCGGTTCGAATTTTTTCATTTTTGTTTCATTTGAAAAATATCAGGAAAACCTTGTACAATTTATAAATATGAATCATCACACTTAGTTCCATCAATTTCAAATCGGTTGAACCAAATACCTAAATTCTATAACTATATGAATATGAAAAATGTTTTTAACATTTCTGTTTGGAATTGACTTGAAATCCTCTAGTAATATTTTCGTAATAGAATATTATATCCATTTATCATCATTGTAGAGACATCTCTATAACTGGGTCAATGATATAGTATCGAAACTTCATGATGCATGATTTATATATTTGTTATCTTAAAGCATCTTCCAACATCTTCATCATTAATTTTAAGTAATTTATTTGCATTTAATTGTGTATCAATTTCATTATACGAAGAAAGAAAACTAGTTCCGAGCTGCAATCCCCTGAATCATAATCTGTAGTGAAAACGTGGCAGTCTGTCTTAGTTAGGAAACTATGTCAATATCAATTTTTTTCACTCTAAACACAATCACTACACATAACTTGTTGATGCAAGATCTATTTTTCAACGTATTAATTCTATTCTAGAAAATATGAAAACACTCTCTGGCGAACACTTTTCACTCATGCAATATTCCGTTTATACAGAGATTTTTCTTTTATCGACGAAGTTGGGTTAGGTTAGGTCTTCCGTCCATACAAAGATCATGTTTTATGATTATATAGATCGAAGCAAGCATTTTCGAGAAAATTGGTATGAAATAAAACAACCCTCTAACACCCAGAATCCGGGTAGTTCCAACATGTTCGTCTACTATTGGTATAACCATAACATTACATCTCAATTCCGCACAAACCAATAAGTGCTCAGCCCCATATTTTTCTGCAAATCCTCGGACTACGCTAGATCGACAGCTTTATATTCGTCTTTGCGGATATTATATCTCATTTTGTCTCCTGTAGGTGCTGGCTTACGACCGAGATGAAGGACTCAACGCTCTGCTCCATTACAGCATCAAGTCCGGCAAGGGCAAATCCAAGTTCAGGATCGACAACTCCACAGGGATGGTCTACGCTCAGAAGGGATTCGAACCCGGACAAGTCTACGAGTTGAATGTGAGTATGCCCGGCTTTATTTCAAGTAATGTTAGTTGGGCAGTTTACCTACTCTTTGGGAATTTAATCCCAGGACTCGCTGAACGAAATAGAATTTTTGTGAGAGCAAAGTAATTGAACGTCGTCAACTGTTTCAGTTGAGAGTGGATTCAATTTCGATCCTTCGAAGTTTAAACATTTAAGGTGATTATTTCGTTCATTGTGAAATGGGTCAAAGACCAGTCTTTTTGAGCACTCGTTCCCCAAGCAGAGCGCTTTATTATATCGTGCATTTTTCAAATTTAAGCGGAGGATAATCTCAAATGACCATCCAAACACATGGAAAATTCAAGAAGAATATTTGAAAAAAATAACAAAAAATTCGATTGAGTTGAAATTTGATGAATAGATGTATTTTAAGTGTTAGAATGATCTTTCTGTTCGAATATTATACAGGGTGTCCCAAATTCGATGCTCACTAAAAGCATCTCGAGAACTAAAAGATTTTAGGGACTGCCGATAATTTTTTTTTTTTGTGACATTAAGCAAATCATAGATATATTGATTCGTTCTCCAATTAGAGGGTGTTTCTTAAAAATGACTGTTTGAAATATTTCACTTTATCTTCGTTTCTGTGAAAAATTATAAAACGTTTTTTTCAGTCATTTTTATTGTTTATATAATAATCATAACAGATGATAGAAATCAAATACCTACCATGTTAGAGATATACAGGAGGGTTGATGTTTCTTGAATAGGGCACCCTATATTAACCCTATAGTAACCTTATACACAGGTTGTTTCCTTATTGAATGCCAATATTTATGGGGGTGATGTTTGGGCCCATTTTAAGAAAAAAATTTTATATGTTTATACGTTTTGAGATACAGGGTGGTAAAGTTTTCAAATATAAATCATTCATTGTTAATATCTACAACTCCACTTCAGATATTTTAATGAAATTTGTCATACATGTTTGAATCAAAAGACATTTTTTAATATTTCACTTTATGTTTAATTTCCACCAGTGGCGTTCGTACGTAATTGAACCTGCCTGTTTTGACAGACATTGATGGTACGCCACAAATTTTTTCTAAAATAAATATTATTTTTGAAATTCCTAATTATTTCTTACCAAAGTTGATCATTTGACTTTTTTCAAACCGTTTCTCTGCATGATCATAACAATATCGTTAATACCATACATATGACAATATCACCATGCAGAGATATACGTAGATTTTATTTTTTTTGGTGGAACCCGTGCGTGGGACTAAAAAATTACTTTTAAACAATTTTCTTGTAAGTAATGTCAGGAATATCCAAATCATTATAAAGATCCAGTTAATAAGCAGTCATGAGTAAAACCATGGTAAGTTTTGGTACTTATTTATACTTTATGTAGCAACGATGATTAATGAATATTCGATAAACTGCTATAATCATCAGAAAAAGGTCGTACTACAAGAAACACCCTGTATCTCGAATCTCTAACCGTTTGTGGGCCTACGTTTATAGTTTTTCCCTTAAAATTATACAAGAAATCTCTCATTCTCATTCGTACCTCCGATTTAGGAATACGCTGTATGTTTCTATATCTGAGGATTTGAATTAATAGTTGCTTGAAACGTTACGAATTTTCAAGTTACTTATCTCTCTCCGAATATATCTATTAAACAAATACGGAACTTTCATTCAAACTTGTGTGGGTGCAAATGAAATGTTATGGAAACAAATCAGTCTACTCTAGTCCCGATCATTCGACCATTTCAAGTTTTAGAAGGGTTTTCAATAGCCCACCGAAGAATCGAATGGCGCACAAATATTTTTTCCACGAACATATGAAAATCCACATATTTATTCATCCCCTCAAAAATATGTAGGTTTCCAATTGTGTTTCTGCCATTATATTTCACGGTTCATCTCGATATTTAGGGTCATAAAACATACATAGATAATACCAACAATGATAGCGCCGACAATAAATTCGTTTTAATGTTTTCTCCCATTTTTATTTCGGTCGACGTTATTCCGGCCCGACGTGCATTAACGTTGAGCGAAAAAATCATCGAAATATGCGTATCAAACTTTTTAGGGTACAACAAATCACGCAAACAGCCGTGCAACAAATGCATATTTTATTTTCATTGCACATATTTGAATTAATTAATTGTTGATACAGCTCGCCGATGGCAGTTTGGAAGTACCAACAAAATAAATATTTCCGATGTATTTTGAATGTTTTATTTCATAATTAGATTTGCCGGAATTGTTTTTGTATCAAAGTGTCAACTGAAGCTATTACCGGTAATGATTGCATGCAACCTGTATGTCCATTTGTATGATTGAACAGTCGAATCTGATGGGAAGGTTGTGAACCGAACGTGTTAGAAATATATGTTCAATTCATCAATGGAATTTTAAAATTCAATTCCTAGCTTTGTACAACCATTATTCACCATTATTTCAAAACTTTTTCATCTTTGTTACTATTTCACAACACTACATTGATCATTTAGAAAGCCGGCTCCATGAGATAATCGAAATTCTTTTTTCCCTAAATTTTAAAAATTCGGATTTTTTTCCTGTCAATTTGAATATTGCATACTAGCATTTGGATGCGGAATGACAATTTGAAGCCTCGTGCAGAATTTTCAGGCACGAGTCTGAAAGACAGGTGTCGCAAACACACGAGTGAGAAAAGGGGATTTTCCTAGAACTGCTATGGAAAGTAGCGTATTCTTCACAGCTTACTCAATTTCAAAGATATGCATTGCTCATACTGTGAGAAATATTATTCCACACGGCACTTTGCCCACTCCTCACTTGGTAGACCAATGAAATTTGGCTTTTGAGAAGTCGTTTCTATGGGAACGCAAGAAATGCACAGATACTGTCAAGGAAGGCCATTTTGAATTGAATTAGGTTCATTTTTTGAATTCTTTAAATTTGTGCAGTTGCAAGAAAAATATAGTGTGCAACATCGCCTTTCAGGCTCGTGCCACAAACTTCCACACTCGTGAGAAAAGTTGGACTTTCCCCACTTATTGCATACTAAACTATTGTCACTCGTGACCAAATGAACTCGAAAAATACAAGCACCTACTTCTATTTCGAAAAAATTCAACTTAGTTGCGTAAACAAACACAGGTGTCTGCGCGAGACATTTCATGTTTGACACTACCATAGATTTCAAACTACAATCAAGGAGTTGATAGGTCAATCAAAGTTTTGTGGAACCAATCGTGAATGAAATATTTTCCACAGCAAAAATCTAATACAATTAGTTTCGGAGATATGGATTCTTCAATATTTCCCTCCGAATATAACGTTGATATTTGCATCGTACCAAGTTTGCTATAATACTTGATTAGCCTAGAAACATACTCTTTGGTGTACCGATCTCGCGGCTACAGGTTCATGTCCTAAGAGGATGAATTCTTTCTTTATTTCTCAATTGGCTTTTTATTGAGTAATCTTTGAATCGGAATATTTTTCAAGCAGAAAGAAATAATGAACCATTGTTTGAAATTTGGAGTATTTTCACGATTCTGAACTGTCCTAAATTAACATTATTTCATTTCTTCTTTTCAGATAAGAGCAACCGACAGCGGAAACGTTTCTCGTCAAAGCACATGTAAAGTCACCATCACTGTCGTTCCTGTACCATCAAAGTCGAAACATCCTCCAGTCGTAAAACAACCAGCTCCAGTTAAATTGACAGAAGGTGATGAAATAGGATTCCTGGTGTCGCTCATATCTGCCACAGATCAGGACAATGACACTCTGTGGTACAATATTGTCGGTGAGTTATCCTTTCATCGAAACGCAGCCAATGCCATTCGATGTGTTATAAACGTACTGATTTCCTCTATTGATTAAGGGTTTGAAAAGCTTATTCATCGAAATTGATAACAGAAATTTTGACCACCAAAATTTTACAACAGTTTGTAAGATTCATCTTTACCCGATGGCGTATTAGAAGTTTATGGAAACCAGATCACAATTTTGTGAGACAATGATATTTCTCCCTAAAATATTTTCAGGTCTCAACAACTTCCGGTTATACCGGAAACAGACTACTACATCCTTATTTCGAATGGCACACCCAGTATATCATTGCATCATTAGATAGCTTTGTTGATGACAATTTCAGCAATATGCCATACCTTGGGTAAAAACTCAACGGTTCATGAGTTAATGGGATTCTTATGACAAAAATGGTGGCGACGAGGACTCAAAATTTTTCGAATATTTCAGCAAAAAACCTTCACCATTTTCGATTCAAATACGTAGTTTTATAAGACTGTTTGCGGTTTGAACTGAAAATGTACAGGGTGTTCATCAGAAGATTATGAATTTGGACAACTCAAATTCATCAAAACTCAAGATTTCCGAATTAGAACCTATATTTTTTTATTATTTCAGTTGATTCAACGTACAAAAATAGTGGAGATTACTTGAGCAAACCTGAAATGAATATATTAAGAGTTATCGAAGAACTTTTATGGATTTCTCACCAATCCCAACGCAACGAAAAATTAGTTATAATTCATGAAATGTATACCTAATTCAGGTATAAAAACATTGAAATTTAGTTTCTTTCTGCATTTTCCGGACTACTCCACACAGTTAAAAAATTAGGTTTTTCATCATTTGAAGTTCTTTCTCGATAACTCTTGAAGTATTCATTTTAGGTACAGGGATTGCACTATTTTTGTACGTAGAGTCAACTGAAATAACAAAAAATATAGATTCAAATTTGAAAATCTTGATTTTGAATGAGTTCGAGTTGTCCAAGTCCATGATTTATATAAACACCCTGTACATTTTCGATCCAAACGGCAAACAGTCATATAATACTTAGTAATTGCAGGATCGAAAATGAAAAGGGTTTGTTCGAAAAAAAATTTCTTCTTCATAAACATTTTAAAAAAATGTGAACTCGCTACCATTTCATTCATAAGAATCTCAATAACTCATGAATGGTGACCTTTTTCAATTAATTAGAGGATCTTTCATCTAAAACAACAATTATTAAAATATTTAATTATTTGGCCACGTCTCGACTTTCGAGACGTGCTCTATATCAATTATCTTCGAAATTTTTCCATTAGCTTTTTAATTTCAACTTCGTACATTCAGCGATCAGGATAAAATATAAGCCGACTTTCAATATTTTCAATTAAAAAGTAGCATAATATGTTCTTTTCTGCTACATCAAATGATTCTCCTCATAATTTCCTGTATCCTGCGGACTTTTCACGATGAATTTCCAATCCAGAACACCCTCGAGAAAATCGTTAATTTTCATCTCCATAAAAAAAGAAAAATGTCTTGACTTGCAATATAAAGATGCCTTATATGTTCACCGTTGTTTGAATGATCGAAATAATTGCTTAGAATTCCAAACCAGGAGGAGAAAGAAGATCTGAAGATCAAACGTTTTTTGATCCCAAAGTTGTTCACAAAGTTTCTTCTAACGTTTAAAAAGACTCGAAAGCAGAATATACCTACTCATCAGATAATTTTTGAACAAATGGAAGAAATTTCGACTGTGTTACTTCTAATGTGAATATTCAAGAATTGACTTCTTCTGAAATCAAATTTTGACAGTCTTGTTTGAACACTCCATACATATGAACAAGTGGAAATTCGATCATTTCACTTTCTTCAAATCACGATTATGAATCTCCCTATAAATCAATATTGTGTGAGGTTAGATACTTTGTATAACACCCCGATCCAAGTGATATTCTTTGGTATCCAATCTCTTTTCTTCGTCGAGAAAAGCCATTATCTGGAACTTCCTATTTCCCTAGCCGTTTTTATTGACCCATTATGAATTTATGTGACGATACTCCTTGACACGATAATTCAATCTGCCTTATGTGTATGACGTTACGTCTAGAAAGAAATTGATTCTCAAATGTGCCAATAAATGAACGGATGAGATTTCTCATTTGTCTTCCTTCCTTTCTGCCAGCTAATGAAATTACTGGTTCGTTATACCTGGCAAGCTCCACCAGCCTTGCAGAAAGCTTTCTGAAATTTCGCATAAAAATGAGGATACACTAATATTTGAGCAAGAAACCATTTGTCAACATTAGAGCAAGGGGGAATTATTCGGTTGAAATTGTGCTATCGCTCTGTAGGTAAACAAGTTGTTTTCTTCGGTTGAGATAAGGAGTAAACAATTATTTCAAAGCTAAAATAGTTCACAAGATGTAATGAGGGTTTTGCACTTTGGTTAGTTAAAATAATCTTTTCAAATTCATTGGATGACATTTGTTATTTTTATTATTATTATTAGTTTAAGAGGATTGATATAATACGAATTATTGAATTAAGTTCAAATTGTTTTGGATTTCCTTTCAAAAAATATTCCACATAATGTCCAAAATATTTCTTAAGAATATCCTTGCAGATATAACAGAGTACTGGTTCAAGTTCCAAAAAACAAAACATGCATTCTCGGTTTTCGAGAAATCTTTGTATTGAAAAGAAGAAAAAGGCTTTATTGTAAAAACTGGTTATGCATTTATGATTCAAAGTATTATCCATCGCTGGCCATTACTTTCTCCCTTCTTTCGGGTAGCACACGAATCCCGTGTGGAAGAAACTGGTCATCTTCTGAAGCGATCCACGAATCGATACATTTTTTTACTTCATCATAACTCATTTTTCGTCTCCAGTCACAATGCAATGCAAAAATCTTCCCCGTCTTCGCCTTGCAAGCAGCTGTTCACAAGCAAACAAACGCCATTCAACATCTCTCGGTTTCAACTCGTACGCCACTCAATTTCTTTGTTTCGGAAGCACTCCCATGACTTTCGGACGTTTTGAAATGGCTTGTTGTGTCACTTCCAATGATCCTGCCAATTCTTGTTGCATTTGACTTGAGTCTTGATCAAGTAATACCTCCAATTCTGCATCTCTGAAAACCTTCTCACTTCCACCGCCATGCTAGTTTTCGTTCTTGGAGCGTTGAAACCACACGTTCTTCCACTAACCTCACCATTGGTATTTGAGAGCATTCGATGAGCCTCTGCCGCAGATTTCTTCATATTAAAGCAGAAAATTAAAATCTCACGCAAATGACGAGAATTTGTCTTGTAAGCTTGCATGTTTAATCTAGAATAACTTTATGATGCAGACACAAATCGACTTATATTTCGATGGCGTTATGTTTACGAATATCCGAGCTTATTGTATGATATTTATGACGATTTTTTCATTTCGACTACCACTTACCGCTATTGCAAAATAGCGGAAGCAAAGTTCTACACCTAAAGCTGTATCGCTATGTCTACTTTGGAAACCCTATAACTTGAGAACCAGCGTTGATCAAAGTCTTCTGATCAGCTTTTCTTATTAAGAGCATGAAGATCTACAAAGAACAATATTATCATTTCAAATTAATTGGTTACTATTATTATTTAGATGCCTGGTCCTTTGTAGTATCCTAGTGGCTAATTATTAGATATTCTGGCTCTAATATAACCGATTGATCTCGAATAGGAATTTAGAGATATCGACACAGAAAACTTAGGATGGATAACAAGAATCTAACATTTTTCTCAAGTAGTAAACCACCTCTCTTCATTGATTTAAGATATTTCAATGAACAGAAAGAAATAATAAATCATAACAAGTGTAAAATTTAGTGATTTTTCCTTTTTTTCACCCTGAATTCTCTTCACTCTTTGACATTTCCAATGTGAATTCTGAATTATACAAAAAATCAATCAATTCAAGTAATAAAGGGTTTTTTTTTCGAGGTATATAACTTTAAGTTGGCATCACTGTTCAAGATGGCGACCGATTTAACAGCTGTCAATTGATTTATTTTCAGTTTGGTTTGGCAATTCATCATGAATAGACTCACGCCTGAACAAAGCTTGCAATGCAAATAGTGCAATATTATTTCGAAAATAATGGTTCTGTGTGGAATACGTATCGCGCACTACGTCCATTAGCGATGAAGCGCACTTCTGGTTGAATGGCTACGCCAACAAACAAAACTGCCGCATTTGGAGTGAAGCTAATCCTCAAGTGTATGTCGAAACACCGTTACATCTAGAAAAACTGATTGTTTGGTGCGCTTTATGGGCTGGTGGAATCATTGGACCGTACTTCTTCAAAAACGATGATGGCCAGAACGTTACAGTCAATGGTGATCGGTATAGAGCCATGATTACTAACTTTTTCATTCCTGAATTGAACAATCATGATGTCCAGGAGCTGTAGTTCCAACAAGACGGCGCAACATGTCACATAGCTCTTGCCACAATCGATTTATTGAAAGACACGTTTGGTGACCGCCTAATTTCACGTTTTGGAGCTGTGAATTGGCCTCCAAGATCTTGTGATTTAACACCGCTAGACTACTTTCTGTGGGGATATGTAAAGTCATTGGTCTATGCGGATAAGCCACAAACCCTTGACCATTTGGAAGAAAACATTCGCCGTGTTATTGCCGATATACGGCCACAAATGTTGGAAAAAGTAATCGAAAATTGGACGTCCAGATTGGACTACATCCGAGCCAGCCGTGGCGGTCATATGCTAGAAATCATATTTGAAATGTAATGTCACAAGATTATCTTGCGGATAAATAAAATTCATGTCAATCGAATAATCCATCGTTGTTTTATTGCAATTTAAAATTGTATATCTCTAAAAAAACACCCTTTATATCCAATTCAAATAAATAATCATCAAGTATGATAATAGTAACCGACATAAAAACTCATATCATACCTTTGCTAGTGCCACAGACAATTTCGTAACATGATAGCCACCCTAAAACAAGCGTGTGCAAAAAAATATCCCCCCTTCCCAACCTCAGGTGTAAGGTCTAAAGTGAAGCGCGTCACGAATAATTGATATTAATAGACAATCCGACCGTTCCTGCCGTACGTAACCGGAAATTTCCTAAATTTCCATACCAGCAGCGTCGCATCCCTAATCCGATCATTGTCTTTGCAGGTGGGGATCCCCGAAACGAATTCTTCATCGGGCGTGACCTGGGCAACGTCCTACTGGCCCGAAAATTAGATCACGAGGTGGAGGACCACTACACCCTGAATATCAGCGTGAGCGATTCCGTGAACACGGTCTACGAGCTGCTCAACGTGTCTGTGATCGATATAAACGACCACCGTCCAGAATTCTCCGAGAGTCTGTATCAGGTGGACATATCGGAGGCTGTACCGCCGACCACCGAGATCCTGAAGTTGAAAGCGACAGACAAAGACGCTGGGAGCAAGCTCATCTACAGTTTGTACTCGGCGAGGAATGCAATCTCCCTGCAGACCTTCAAGATCGACTCGATAAGCGGGGTGATATATCTTGCCTCCAACTTGGACAGGTAGGTTGTTTGGTTTTCATTACGGAAAAGTGCGTTCCTGTGTTCTTTTATTCTTACGCCAAGGATGATCGTTGAGGAAATCAATTTTTCCGGCTGTTATTGGAGTTTGTCGCTCGTTTAGGAAGCAGATTCGAAGGCGTTTTAGGGTTTAAGCTGTTCATTTCTCAGTTTTATTTTCGTCACTTTTCGTTAAAGGTGTTTGAAGGGAAAAACAGGTGATTTTTCCAAGTGTCCAAAGAGTGATAAATCGGGGATATAAATAAATAAATATAGTCCATTTATTTTAGCAATGTTATGACGTCAGAGGTCGAAGGAAATTGGCAGGTTCAAAAAATCCTTTTACTGCTTACAAAACTAATTTTGAGATTCTATTGCGAATTCGATCAAATTCTCATGAAATAAATATTTTTTTCCGATTGACAGCTCCTAATTATTCTCAATGGGAATAAAACATGTCATAAGTTGTTAAACTATATAATTATTATAGACATTATAAATTTCCATAGCAACCAACCATTTCAATAATTGTGATTTCTATGAAATTCGATCCTACATATGTCATCATAAACAATCGGTGAAAATAGTTATTTGTTTTACTAGGCAGGGCAGCAAAGTAGTAGATTGACTGCCGCGGCTGATAGTTCATAGGCGAGCGTAGCGAGGCTAGGAATTCAGTCAAGGCAGTCAATTTACTTTGCTGCTGAGTTAAACATATAATTTTTTCTTCGATTGTTTATAATTACTCATGTAGGATAATGTATTTGCAAATTATTACAATTCCCACAATCTTTTTATTTTTCCTATAGTGATAAATTGTTGGAATGGTTGGTTGCTATGGAAATGTATATTTCATCAGTTATCACACTAAAATTATTATGGAAATGTATATTTCCATAACAATTTTAGTGTGATAACTGATGAAATATCTCACAGTTTTTTGGAAAAATATCAGATATATTTATATTATGGACAGTGACTTAGAAGTACTTATTCCTCCAGAAATAAGGAAGGCGGCAAGAAATATTGATTGTCTGAAAGTATGCAATGTTTCATTCGCATTGAGAATAATCACTTTGCTGCCTAGGTAGGAAATTAATTACTTTGCTGCCTTAACTGAATTTCTAGCCAAGCGTAGCGCAGAATATCAGCCGTTTATATCTATTTTCGTTGAAATGTATTGTTCATCCATTCTTTTACTGGAGTTTTTTTTTAGTACAAGGGTAATATTTTTCAAATAAATTTCAATAAACATTTATAACTTGTGCACAATATTTTTTTCTGAATTCATAATTGCCCTTTCTATTTCATGATTGTGGAAATAATTATTGAAAAGATAATATAAAATAAGTATAAAATCGAAACTGAAAAAATAATCATTTCGTAAATTCAAATAGAATCTGTGTTTAAAAGCATTTCGCATTTTATTTCATTCATTTTCATCCCCAATGGAAATACAATTTCTTTACGCTCATTTGACCTCAATCTTTTAATCTAACGAGAAAAGTTTCTCTCCATCGAGAGATCTCTTAGTTTTCCATCAGGTCAGCTGAATATTGTCTCCGCAAACTTCTTGGTTAGTGTTCGATAATATAGTAGTTGTAATAGCGTATTTCAGTACCCATCCAATCTCGCATAATGGTCACTATTTTCGTGTTTTATAACTCTCTGAATATTTGTTTTTAAAATCTTCACATAGCGTTTGGTTGGTTACATGCCTTGTAAAATTGGCTATCACCCACAAGTTTTTATTGTTATCTTTATGCATAAGTATCACACTTGAAGGTGATTAAGTTGACAAATAAAGTCAAATTTTTGAGAAAAAATGTGTGTTTACTGATTATTATTAAGTAACGTGTTATTGCATTTTTGTAAAATCCTTCTGAAAAAAGTAAGTTTTTCGACTATGTATACACTTTCCAAATAATTATTCTGTCCGAATGGAATCCTTATATTAATCCTCATCCTTATATTAATATTTGGATTTCTTTATGTTAACGTTTTCATTAGGTTTTTGTTAATCTACTTAAATAATTCCAGTATTCCCTACTGTAAGAAGAAGAATTTCATCATCTTTACATTACAAATTTTCATTTTCGTTATGCCCATCATCGCTAGAAAAAAACAAAATCTTGTTGATATTAGTTGAATTTTTTTCCTTTTGATTCCACTTTTTCCTACGACTTGCATCTAACTCTTTTTTTCACAGGGAATCCTTAGCCGAACACCTCTTCACAGTAATGGTCCGCGATGGTGGAACTCCAGCTAAAAGGAACTTTGCAAGAGTACGAGTGGTTGTACACGACCACAATGACCACGCTCCACACTTTTCCGAGCAGATTTTGGTGGGAAAAGTCTTCGAATCGGCTCCAATTGGTAGTGTTGTCTTGAGAGCCCTGGCTGCAGATCACGACAAAGGAGACAATGCCCGAATCACTTACTCCATCGTGTCCGGCAACATCGGAAACATGTTCAACATCCATCCCGACCTTGGGATCATCACCGTAGCTAGAGAACTTGACATGACATCCGTCAACGAGTACATGCTTCGCATCAAAGCGACAGACCATGGACAGCCATCTTTGTCCTCCACTGTTCCGGCTCATATACTCCTCACAATGGCCGACAATGCTCCACCGAGATTCTCGAGGAAAGACATAGCGGCTGAGATATACGAGGACCAACCCCTTGGTAGCTACGTTGCCCATTTGACTGCTAGAAGCACGTCGTCGCTTCAATACGAAATCTTGGAGGGAAACACTGGAAATGCTTTCTTGATCAGTCCGAGCACTGGGGTCATCACGACTCAAACTTATTTGGATTATGAAAGTGTGAAATTGTATAATCTCACTATAGTAGCGGTGAATATGGTAAGTGTCTTTCATACTTTGCAAATCTAAGAATAATTCATGGAGAAAAATCAATCAAATCATGAAAGAAAATCTACGCGAATCAGAAAGTTACATAAATGTATTTCTAGCTTTCAAAATGAACGATATTTAAGATTGCCCAGTATTCAATTGGCACATAAAAGCTCTTGACTTCAAGTCAGTGCTTTCCCCATTTTTCAATATAGAAAATGCTGTTCCCGAGCTTGTTTGCTGTTTTATTCATAAGCCTCTTCATCGCCGCCAGTTACAATGCATTTCATGGATGTGGAATCTGGATTGACTTGTTGTTCTCAGCTATATTTTCCTAGTTCAGAACAACGTATTCCAGGCTCGAAAAAATCGTCTAAAATGTAACAAAATCTTTCTAAGTACTCTGATTTATATAACGTGCAAAATATCTTCGTCAATTTTGCTTCAAAAAGCACTGTGTAATATACAGCTCCGCAAAAGTTAAGGAAATTCAGATATTTTGTGAATGTTTCAAAAGATTCAATTTTTTTAATAATGAGAAATCTAAATGTTCATTTACTTTTGTGAATCATTTTTTCGTCCATTATTTCATAAGTTCTACAGTTTCAGGTGAAGATGTGTTTTCAGTATTTGTACAAAATCACTTAAAAATTGAAAAATTAAATAAAGTTCAGTAAAGAGTATGGCCTCGTCGAATTTCAGCGACAGACTGAACACGTCTTTGCATATTTTCGATCAGATTGTTTTATTAGCCTCGATCAATTTCTCTGCAGATTTGCGGTAGAAGCTTTCTGACTTCTTGTCTATGTGGAGGTGATTAATGAGAATACAAAGCTCTTTGCAGCTAATTCCAAGCGTGTTCAATGGGAATGAGGTCTGGCGGCCAAGGGGCCAGGGCTAAATACGGAATACCATGAAATTCCAGAGCTTCATCGATAATTCTCGCACGATAAGTTGGCAAATAGAAGCATGAAACAAAGGAATAATATTGTCAATAACCTGCTCTATGCACATCCATGGTAGCATCAAGCACCAACACCACCTCTACGTGGATGAATTTTCTTAACCGATCTGTGATTTTTGAGTACCAGAACTCGCCAACTGTCCGAAAACCGTTCGTACCTCGACTCATCTGGTACAATATAGACCTCCATTGATCGTTCCAATTCAAGTGCTCATTGGCTCATTCCAATGGAAGTTGCATATGATTTCTTTTTTTGACTCCTCAAAAGTCATCGAGAATGAAGATTAACGTCTTCGACAAACTGTTTCAATTTAAAACACCGAAAGCGTTCAAAAGTCGCTGTTGCATGATTCGACAAGTACTCATAGGCTCTCTACGTTTCTTTTGTGCATGAATGGTGGATTTTAGGTGTCTTCTCGGTCACTTTTCCAGTTTCTCAATGAATGGTCAGGAAACTATGCTTTCACTAACTTACAAGATTACGTCCGGCCTCGATCATACCGAAAGCCCTTTTGGTATGATCGAGCACTGAGTTTAGTTTTAGGCATTATTGAAAAAACAAATTTTACGATTTTGATTGTAAAACAATAACTGATCCGAAATTCTTCAAAACATAAACAACAAGAACTTGAAACTGTAGAAGTTATCAAACGAGGATCAAAAATCCATTCATATACATATAAGAAAGTAAACATTTTATTTCTCATGATTGAACATTAAGTGGACAAGAATCGGTAACTTTCAAACCGGTTACAAAATTTTTGAACTTTCATACCTTGTGGAGCAGTATACATTTGAGATTGAGATGAACTGACAAAATGAAATACTGTAAAAGAACAGAAAAACTCAAAGTCTCAGTAAATTACAATCTAAGCTTCCTAATTAAGGAATTCCAGGTACTTTTTCACGAAAATATAGATTCTTGATCTTTTTTCTCCTTATTCCAACAATTTGTAATAGTTATTAAATAGATATTCAATGTTTTCCTCAAGCCGATATGAAATATATCTGAAATTTAATATTTCATGAAACTTCAACATGCGATATATATTCAAAAAATATACATTCTACACTGTATTGATTCTGTTGTGGAAACCATATTGAAGTATATGTACATGTGCACTTCAATATATCTCCGATATCTATAAGATTATCTCAGAACTATACCGTTTCCAGGCCTCCGCTTCCGCCACCTGCAACGTCATAATACACATACTGGACAAGAACGACAATGCCCCGCAATTTGTGCAGGCGAACTATTCGGGTGTTATCAGTGAATCAGCCGCAATCAGTTCCCTTATTCTCACCAGAACCAGCGAGCCCTTAGTTATCAAGGCCATAGACGCGGATTCCGAAATTAACGCGCTGCTTCATTACGACATCGTCGAAATACTGCCGAGGCGCTATTTCCAGATCGATTCCAACACCGGAGCAATCAGGACGATAAAATTATTGGATTACGAAACACACCGGAGCTTTTCGTTCCACGTTCAAGTGTCAGATCTTGGCAATCCGAAGCTCTCCTCCGAGACCACGGCGAGGGTCGACATCGAGGTCACCGACGTTAACGACTCCCCGCCCAGGTTCGTGCAGCCAGTGTACAACGTCACCCTTCTCCTCCCCACCTACAAGGGGGTGTCGGTGTTGCAAGTCAACGCCACAGATCCCGACAGTCCTGGCATCTCCAAACTGAGATACGACATCATAGAAGGCAACAAAATCGGAGTTTTCGGCATCGATTCCCAAACGGGCCACGTCGTGGTGCTCCAACCCAACAACATGAAGCCTTTGTACGTTCTACACGTCCGCGTATCCGACGGTAAGTTCTCCAAGGTCGCTAAGGTCTTCGTGAAGGTCGAGGAGTCCGACAGCTCCGGCCTGGTGTTCCAGAGGGAGCTCTACGAAGGCTCCATCATAGAAAACTCCACGAAGATAACCAACGTGTGCGTGGTCAACGTTTTGGGGACCGCTTTAAACGAACACGTCGAGTTCCGTATATTGAATCCCACCGATATGTTCTCGATAGGGTATACTTCCGGTGTGATCCGGACTACCGGAAAACGGTTCGATCGGGAGGTTCGGGATAGCTACGAGCTAATCGTGGAGGCGAGGAGTGTAAACATCGACAGGGAAAAACCGAGGGTGGCCCATGTGATTGTTAAAGTTGCGATTGTGGACATTAACGACAACTGCCCGATGTTCGTGAACTTGCCTTATTATGCAGTCGTTTCTGTTGACGACAAGAAGGGTAGCGTCATAACGAAGGTCCACGCCATTGATTTGGACGCCGCAGAGAATGGAGAGGTCAGATATGAGCTGATCAAGGGTCACGGTGAACTGTTCAAAGTTCAAAGGGAGAGCGGAGATATCGAAATTAAGCAGAGTCTGGAGGGACACAATAAGGAGTATGAACTGTTGATTGCCGCCTATGACAAGGGTGAGTGTTAATTAGTGTGATTTTAGCCTTTGTATCTCCTTACAGCACTTGAACTCTAGCTCTTATTCCCCTCAATATCCATATAATCATCCTCAGAGTTAGTCTTTAGCATATATTCATATTCAAATAGTACCACCTTTAGATATCTGTCTTTTTGCGATATCTTCCAGTTATTGAATTGAAATCACCTTCGTTGTAGAATGCGCAATTTTTCAATTTAGAAATACCTTCTGTAGGTATTTTTGAATTTTGTCATCTTCTAATTCACAGGTAAAAAATTTGAATGAATATAAAAATTTCGTTAATTTTTTTTTTTTTGAATATCATATCAAACGGATTCGTACCTATTATAGAGTAATAAACATAGATAGAGGGAGTATACGCGATTTTAACATGTCCCCAACTTGGTTAGATTACATTGTTGGATTGTGATATATTTTCGAATCCACAAATATTACTATATCGTTATTAATGTATATTATATTGAATGAAATATATATTTTTATGAGTGATTCCTGATTAAATATGCAAATTTGAATATTTGGAATCCGATATTTTTCCGAATTCATAATAAGCAGAATATTTATTATTTTCTGTATCTACCTGCTGAAATCCAAGGTTTGGCAACTTTTGCTTTCCTAGTGTCATCGGTTGTTTCACGTCGTTTGGCGCGCTTGAATTTTGTTTCTGAATTTCTGATATATTTAGGTATTTATTTCAATATATTTTGAGTTAATATAAAACGTTGATTCACTATGGAACATATGTGCGTTCTTTGTGGAAAAACTCGCGAATTGAGTGAAATATCGTATCACTGATATATTTTCATTTTCGCTCGCATCATGTAAAATTTGATAGTTCATGTTGGGGACAAAATTTGCTTACTGGAAATGACGTATGCTCCCTCTATATATGTTTATTACTCTGAAGTACCTATAAAATATTTGAAAAATAAAATTGAAATTTCTTGATAGGAACATTTATATTGAAATATTTTTTCCACAAAATACATCCTCATTCATTAAACAGGAGATCTATTGTACACAACCACACCACAAGACAAAAATAAATTTCCCCTAAAATATTTCTTCAAATGAACCAAATGGATTCTTTTTTAATTTATTGAAATGAAATATAAATTATTGTATCTTAACGTAACGTTTGGCAAAATCTGCTATTTTATAAGAAGTTGTGTGAAGATCGTAAATCAGTTCAGGTTGGCGAAAACATATGTGGTTTAGTTTACGATGTTATCCTTTGATATGTTCGTGATGAGGAAACTTTAATTAGTCAATCAATCCCAGAACTTTATAAATTTCCATTCAGCATAGAAAGTTTTGTCAATGAGGAACACGAAGTGAGATTCAGGATTCAACCATATATTAGAAAATGGCAGTTAATTAGAATCCAAGTTTTCCTTCGCATCTGTAGCAAAACAACATTAATGCCATCTTGAGGCAAGATCTGAAAATTCAATTAACTTTCTTTCACTTCTTACTGAATTGTTATAGGATTTGAAGTCCTATTGCAAATCACATAACAATACAATTGAAAATAAATCTCATCATTACAATTGTCAATAAGAATGTTATATCTTGAACACTTTCACAAACAGCTTCAATATTTTTCTTAGATAATTCAAAATCGTAGACTTATTTTCGAAATTCACTTGATAGATGAAGATCACACGTTAACCGCATTAACTACCTCCAGACCCGTTAGTTTTACCTCCAGTTAACCAAATTTATCTATTGGTGTGAACTTGGCTGCCAGAAGTTCCAAGGATACACGAATTCTCGGTCTCATGATGAAGTGTGTCTCTACTTCTTGATATTTAAATAACCCGAATATTCCATTCCTATCATCATGTACAGTGCATCTCATTTTGGGTGGGACAGCCAGGTTTCTCGCTTGTTATTTAAGATAGAGCCTTGCGGATTTCACGTTCCTGTCCTACTTTTTCGTGAAACTAAAGTTGGTCTGATCAGATTTTGCATACCTGTTTCCGTTCAAGCGATACAGGGTGATTTTGGAAATTGATACTTTTCGGACCCCTCCTTTATCTCCGAAGTTATTAGAAATAATGCTGAGGTAAAAACTACGTCTGAATCAGAATTCTGCGTAGAATCCAGTGGCGTACTCAATTTTTTTTTCGGGGTATGGTTTTGAAGATTGAACACAAACCTATATTTTTTTTAATGGAACACCCTATATATTATTACTTCGTTGGATTCGTATTTTTTTTTCCTTCAAAATGATGTATGATACTATGTAGGTAGGACGTTCAGAAATATAAAAAAACACTAAAACATCAAATAATGATGGTTTTTTTGTTAATGGGTCATGAATTTCCCAAGTTTCAATAAGAGGATTATTACTTTTGATCTTTACAAAGTAGTAGGTCATTGATGATACAAACATTCTTGTTGTTATTATGGCTACTATGCATTTGGCAGCATTGTTTTATCAAGCAAGCATTGGGAAGAAAAAACCCTTCTGATCTAGCTGTCATCGCAATTAATTATTATTATTATTATTATTGATTCTTTTTTATATGGGAAATCCATTGCCCATTAACAAAAAAACCATCATTATTTGATGTTTTAATGTTTTTTTATATTTCTGAACGTCCTACCTACATAGTATCATACATCATTTTGAAGAAAAAAAAATTACAAATCCAACGAAGTAATAATATACAGGGTGTTCCATTAAAAAAAATATAGTTTTGTGTTGAAAAAATTGAGTACGCCACTGGATTCTACGCAGAATTCTGATTCAGATGTAGTTTTTACCTCAGCATTATTTCTACTAACTTCGAAGATAAAGGAGGGGTCCGAAAAGTATCAATTTCCAAAATCGCCCTGTATCTCTTGAACGGAAACAGTTATGCAAAATCTGATTAGACCAACTTGAGTTTCACAAAAAAGTAGGACAGGAACGTGAAAACCGCAAGGCTCTATCTTAAATAACAAGTGAGAAACCTGGCTGTCTCACCCAAAATGGGATGCACTGTACTGTATATCACTTGTTATGGTAATACAGTAATTTATAGACAAAGTATAAAATCTAAAAGTTTATAACTAATTACGTTACTGCTGCCTGTTTTATCGAATCTCATCAACTTTCCAGGTATAACCCCATGCAGAACAGACGTAACGGTTCACGTAAAAGTGATAGATCGATCGATGCCAGTTTTCAAGAAGCAGTTCTACTCAGAGAGCATACCCGAAAATGTGGAACTGCACTCACCATTATCCCTTTCGATAGTGGCCGAGTCACCATTATCGAGAAAACTCATTTATAGCATCGTCAAAGGCAACGATTTGGAAGAGTTTGCACTTGATTTCAATACAGGTAAGTGCACTTTGTTGGTCAGGTTACGATCCCACCAATTCTCCTCAACGTTTTGTTTCTACTTAATGATGCCTTCTCCGAACAGCGCGATCCAGTGTTGGAGATTCTATTGACCGTTTACACTCGATAGACTACGCCATCTTCGATATGAAAATCTCAGGAGGTATTTTGTGAGCTAGAAAGAACTTGTGATGGGTTCAATCGAATACAATTGAGAACTTGTCGATAATTTTCGATCATAAACCTTGAACGTGGATTCAGAACAGTGTTGGTTCAGTTCTCGATCCATTTTGAAACTATACTTTGTGACATAAAATATGCAACACTAAGAAGACATTAAAATTTTTCGAACGAACTTGGCTGATTTTTTTTAAATAGTCAAAGGTGATAAATCCATAGTAATTCTACAAAAGATAAAGCCATTCTTTCCTTAAAAATGAGTTATACACCATCCCTAATAGTTTGACACTTCCATACCCTTCTTGCCATGGATCCCTTCTGAAATTTTGTGATCACAGGCAATATATAATTCATCCCGGGGAGATTCTAGTGTTTCTGGAAGATTGACAAATTGCTTCAGTCTTCTACTCATCATGTCCCACACATCTTCGATAGACGAAGGGTCAGGAGAAATGGGTGGCCACGGCAAGATACTGACGTTATAGCCTCTTCGAAACGCTTCAAAGAATGCCTTGCAATGTGAGGACAGACATCAACCTGTTGAAAACATAATCAAATTTTCAATTGCCACTAGATTATTTTAAATGAATTTGTAATCAATTAGAACCTTCAACCAGTGAAACATTTCTGCCAAGTTTGTTCAAAAAATTCACCGAGTATAGAAACGACAATTCACAATTATAAAAAGCCCTTCAAGTTTGTTATTTGGGTATGGAAAATGTTAATAGTTATGTATCCCGGAGAGGTACATAATGTTTTAAAAAATTTGTCAGAGTCATATCAGAAAAAGTCTGTGGTCGTTCGATATGATTTGTTGGTTTTGTTGCCAGCAATGAAAATAAAAGACTGACAAGAAACGAAGTCCATGAGAATACCAAGATATTTTTCGAAAATGTATTCATTCGATAAATTAGCATCAAGTTATCGAGAACACAACAGAATCCAATGTTCTCGAAAAATTATATTCGATTCTGCCCCATCATTAGGATTAACGTTTTACTAATTGCCACTAGAGATTTCAGTTGAACCAAGTGTATTCTCAATTAACATATTCACTTAGCTGTTTGATGCAACTTTGAAACATTAGCTGCTGGCATTCATCGAAATTCGAAGTAGACTGACGAAATTATACTCGGCGAGCAATTTCTGTTGTTGCACGTGCAATCTCATTCCTTAAAATGAATCCGATTCCTTTGAAGACGCTAACTTCATCAACGAAAGCAGGTCTAGAGCGGAAAAATTTTCCTGACGAAGTTGTAAAACTTCTCCAGAAGTTTCTTGTTCACAAGCATTGACGCTGAATAGAATACTTTGTTAAGGTACTCTTTCAGTAGGTCCAGATCTTCGAATTCGTTTTGTTTAGAATCCTCCAAATGGGTTATTAAGAGGGAAGTTTTCCTTATGGACTCCTGGAGAAATTTCCATCTGAAATTTTATACGGGTTTGAGACATTATTTTGGTAATTAACTGTGATGAACTTTCGAATTCCTACAAGACAATGAGTTCTACTTATTTTTAAATACCTGGTTATTAACTCGTTTACCAATGATAACAATAATAAATCATCAACTATGATATATAAAAAAAATATATAGAGGCGAAATATCAAACCGATCGAATCTGAAATAGTGGAAATTTATCATTTAATTTTCATCTTGAATTTTCTATGATTCTGATGATGTGACATAAGTGTTTCATGTCAACACTCCAAATATCAGCTGCGTGGGTCTTGTGGTCAAGGATATAATTTTTTTCGGTATTCTCCGTAAATATTCTATGGTTTTGTTTAGACTATCAACTAAATTCTGCAAGATGCTTGAAATTCCAATTTGACGTAGACAAGGAATTTCTCAACATGCTCGGATCTTTGAACACGAAAATATTCAGTATTTAGTATTTTATTTTGAAATCATCGAAATGGTTTGCATGTAGTATAGCTGATTAAATTTTGTATTTCCCTTAACGTAGAAGATAAGAAATAATCTAATAGAAAAACACCTTTTCCCAAGTATATGATTTGGTTTTGGTGTGAAATACTCTTAACACAAAAAGTAACATTCATTCTGAATAATCGCACTAAACGTATTTATTTTATGAAACACATTAGTTGAGTTTCATAACCCAAAATATAATTAAAAAGAACGTCACTATTAAATAGTTTCCTCTTTCACAGCTCCCGACAGTAACAATGGCCCCTGTGAGTATTTGCACCTCCTTAATAAGGACATTTTTAGGCTTGTACTTATCCAGAATTTTTCTTTTGGTTTTAAGATATCTATTTCATTACAAAAAAACACTCAAGAATGGTGACGAAATCATATCAACATTTTCATAATTTTCCTCATGATTGATGCAAGCCTGAAAATTCCTAACAAATGATGAATAAACCACCTCACTGTAAACAGCCTGTTAGTCCACTTATAATTGCACGTTAAGGCTTCATTAATTACTTCAGAAAATAACCTAGCTTTGCATGCTTAATCATATGTAATCTGGTTGTGAATAATCAATTCTCTGATTCCGATTCAATTACCTATTTCAAATAGGAATAATAGGATAACACCACAATATTATTCTCAGATTAAATCATCGGAAAGTAATCAAAAATGCAATTGTGAATTTCGAATGATAATATTTGGGGTCAATTTATGTTGCCCACGTAAATGTTTGAATGATTCCTCCCGAATGCTTTGTAGGGTGAGAATGCACCAATAAAAATATTATCCATAAAATAATTGCATTGTACCAAATTTTCCGTGTCCTTATTCCTCGCGCACTGCGTAATAAAAATATTTTTCATGTGCAGGCCAAACTTTGTTTTTTTCACAGCATGTTTTTCCTCCACAATTTTTCTACATGAAAAATTGATAATTCATACAAATCCTCCGAATATATTGACAATTTCCCAGATATTCGTCATTACTGTTTTTGTTTTCGTATATTAGTCACTCAGAATATTTTATATTACAAAGTTAAGGTAGGTCCTAATGGAATTTATTTCTCATCAAATATTATACAAATGCATGAAATCCAGGGTATGGAAAACAGGTTGCTAAATTTTGTAAATGAAAAGTTGCAGAATACTACAAATTTCATCAAGAGTACCATATCATGATATTTAATGGTTTTCCTTGAAACAGCTGTTTTTTCGAGAATAATAAAACTTTATAAAGAAAAAATATTGTTCATTCTCATCTGTACTACCAAATTGTTCGAGTGAGTAACTCATTAATATTATTATATTTGACAAGAAATAAACTTGACTACGACTCACAGCAACCTTATTATTACTAATATCAAATATTTCGAGTGACCATATAGGAAAAAACCTGTCATGCTAAATATCTCGAAAACCGTCAATATTTTCGAAGTGAAGATTTTTATGAAGTAGGAAAGCGAAAGCGATGAGTGAGAGACAGCTCACAGATGAAAATTGTCGGGATCACTCAAGATAAAGAAGAAGCCTGAAGGTCGGACAACGAAGACAAAAAAAATAAACAAACATGTGATCTTATATGTTTCATTTAAAAACGAAATAATGGAAAAAAACTAGTTACTCATTGAAAAAAACGAAATTGAGAAAACTGAGCATCTTGTTTAACGGAAAATATTTTTATTACGTAATGCACAAGCAACAAGGTAACTTTATAAAAAATTAGACTCCTTCATTTTCCCCACTAGAGATATGAAGCTCCGCGCCACTGTTGAGAACTCTGTATATTTCTTTGGCTGAAAGCAAAAAGGGGAGAAACAACGTTGTTCCGCGAATTGTTTCAATAAAAAAGGCACGATGTCAACCTTTTCTCGCAAATGCCCCTACACATTTTCAACACAGAGCAGAACAGCACAGATAGTCCCAAACGTAATTATTTTTGGCTTGAAGAAACGAATACGTTTATATCTCTCCTTTTTCTATTCTATTGTGATAACATGTCGCGCCCTCCTTGAATCTCATAATATATTTCGTTATCGGGAGACTCTACTACCGCCTTTCCTCTGAAGATTTCCTTTCTGCCAGAAAAAAATGCAAAAAAATAAATATAATCTTCATTCGAATTGAATTTGATGTTCGAGGTGAACTGTTAGAAATTTCTTCGAGGTTTAGAGGTTCTCCAATAACTATTCTGGAGGTTCATTATTCAAAGTAATAAGCTCAAATTAAGGAATCAAAATTTGAAAAATAGTCGAAACTATTTGGTTTTATCGATTTTTTTAAATTCATAAAAAATGAAAATACTCTTTTCGATATACGCAGTGTATCTAAAGAACACATTTACCCATTTAAAAGTCTCTTACCAAGAATGGGATAATTACATTAGTAGGAAGATTTGAACTAGTAATTCGAAGAAACAAATAATAATTATTGGTGACACTTTAGCTAAGTACACTCCTAAACATAAATTTTTTCCGAGCTACTTAAACTTCGAGTAAAATTTTATAGAGAATTAGGATAGAGGATAAATCTCCTCATATCACAACATGTCACTCAATAGGTTTCGGGCCTGGCGTACAGAAAGCATACTATTTTTTTCTCAGTTGTACAAAGCGTTAAAAGATACGTTTCAAAATTAAGACATAAAATTAAGTCTGAATCGAGATTTTGCAGGTAATTCGATATTTGTTGTTGCTTGAAAAATGGATGAAAAAGAGTTTCGTGTATAGATGAAACACTGTTTTTTAATGGGCGAAAATGTGTTATTAATATTTTGCTCCGTCAACAGCAACGTTTAAAATGTGATCCAGGGAAAGAAATTTGAGAAAATTGAGAAAGTGATTGCCGATCTTGAAACCTATTTAGAGAGCAAAGTCGAATTTTTCTACAGAAAAGGTATTGAAAAGTTAGAGGATCTTTGTAGGTACCTATCACTTTTGAAGTTGACGAATAAAGTCGAATTTTTAAGAAAAAATGGTTTTTTACTGGGACTTATTGAGTGAAGGGTATTGAATCCAGTGAACGGTGTGGTCGCGATATAACATTAACTTCTTTTTTTTAGAGAAAGTACAAAAAAGTATTTAACCCAAAGACAATTCACTACGGCAAAGTATGGAAAGTAACAGATTTACCTTCTTATTCAAACTATGATCAACAACTTCACACTTTACGGTATACTCCAGTTGACTTATATATAAATTCAACTTTTCTCTTATAAAAGAGTAAGTTTTCATTATGATTTCGCAAAAAAATTAGAGTAAGTAATCTGTAGGTATATCTAATACTTCACGTCAGCACACTTCACAATAACAAACGTCCATTCAAGTACTTTCCACATTTAAGACCATCGCTGAAAATTTGCTTATCTCCAGAATATTATGTCATAACATTATGAAACAATTAACCATTGTTTTCCCATAGGTGTAATTTCTGTTGTCGACGAACTCGACTACGAAGAACAAAACCAGTACGAGCTTACAATTAGGGCAACGGACTCTGTATCAGGGGTTTACGCAGAAGTGCCAGTATCCATTGCGATCCTAGACGTGAACGATTGTCCTCCTGAATTCGTCCAAGAAAGCTACAATGTATCAGTACCAGAAACTACTCAATTTGGATATCCTATTCTCACGGTTCTAGCGAAAGATAACGACACTGGTGTCAATCAGAAAGTTATGTATTCGATACAGAAAGATGGCAACAACTCTACAGATCTGTTCTACATCGACGAAAACGAAGGAATAATATTTTTGAAGCAATCTTTGGATCATGAATCGGCGAGCTCGCATCATTTTGTGGTCGTTGCTACAGATCAAGGAAACCCAAGCTTGTCTACTACTGCTCACGTCTGGCTGACTGGTAAGTTGCATTCTTCTTTGGCGATGTGGTTTATCTGAAGAGAAACCCAAACTAATTCCATATCTTCAACTTTTGACGAGCAGTATAATGATCATCCCTGCTTCGGCAATTATTGTTATTCATGGAAGAACCATTTTAACACTTTCGCCTTTCAGTGACTGACATCAACGACAACCCTCCAAAATTCGAACAAACCTCCTACACTTGTGGACTATCCATAAACGCAAAAAGGGACCAATTTGTAACAATAGTCAAAGCTAGTGATCCTGATATAGTCGACCAAGATAACCTCCGTTATACACTTGTATCTGGTAATGACCAACAAACATTCAGTATGAATCCAAACACAGGAATTATAACTCTAACCAATCTAGCAAATTTTGGAAATCAGCCTATGGTCACTCTCAACATTTCTGTATCAGATGGAGTCTACAATAATTTTGCGAGAGTAAAAATCGAGGTGTTACCAGCTAATATGTACGCTCCAGAATTCAAAGATATTATCGTTGATGTTCAAGTGCCGGAAAATATGCCTGCAGGTCATTTAGTTGCCGTTGTTAAGGCTACGGACAAGGACAGTGGACCTTTTGGTACAATCCTCTATTCCATACATTCAGAGCTGCTCAGTACCAAGTTCAGCATCGATAAAAACAATGGCAGAATAGTAACTAGAAAAAGATTGAATCGAGAAGAACAAACAGTTTATGAAATACCCATCATGGCAACTGATGGAGGTGGAAAATCAGGCTTCTTCACTGTGAGAGTGAGAGTTACGGACGAAAATGACAATGCTCCCAAATTCGTATTGAAAGAGTACAAAGCAAGTATTTACTTCAATCACAGTGTCTCAGTTCCTATAATTAGAGTCAAAGCATTGGATTTGGATGAAGGTATTTCAGCTGAGATCGAATATTCTATATACGAGGAAAAAACATCAGAGGTCATGGATATATTCAAGGTTAATGCAAAAAGCGGTGATCTGTACCTCAGCAAGATAACTCCAAAATCAGGTAAAGCCAAGATTTATATGAAATATTCGAATATCTAAGCATTGTTTTTTTAGCTGGTCAAGTTTTTCAATTCTTTATAAGAGCAAAGGATAAAGGTAAACCCGAAAAACACTCAGACGTTCCTGTCAACATATTGATCATGGGTGTGAATGATCGTCTTCCAGTATTCGAAAGAAGCGATGCTAAGTTCTTCCTTTCAGAAAATTCTGCAACAGGTAGTAAATATCCTTGTGAGCTTACTCAATGCAATATAACAATTTTTTGTAGGTACAATTATAACCAAACTCAAAATGTTATCTAACGTAACCGTAACATACAAAATCCTGTCAGACAATGACGATAATCCTCAATTTATGATCGATAATGAAGGACAGATTTCGTTGGCTAGGCCATTGAATTTCGAAACTCAAAATTCTCATTCGATCGGAGTAATAGCATTGACCGATTCGAGTCCTCCAATTTCTGCATTAACTGAAGTAACTCTCAAAGTTTTGGATGAAAATGATCATGCTCCTCAGTTTGAAAGTAGTACTTACATCTTGTACCTAGCTGAAAATACCGAAGAGGGTAGCTCAATAATGAAAGGTAGGTCTTAGTTCAGTTCAGCAAGCAGATGATCAATAAAAAGTATGATATTTTCAGTAATGGCACACGATGAGGACCAAGGAAGCAACGGTGAAGTTCGATATGCCCTAACATCAGATTCGGGAGATATGATCAATATATTCGCCATAGATCCGCATACAGGGTGGATCACAACAATGGTGGAATTTGACAAAGAAGTGAAATCAGAGTACAAGTTCCATGTTACAGCTACTGATAATGGTACACCGAAACAATCAGCTAGATCGACTGTTATCATAAGACTGAAGGACTATAATGATAGTCCAACACTTTTCAAGAAACCACTGTACGAGGCTTCAATCAGAGAAAATGCTTTACCTGGAACTGTTCTTCTGACGCTAGAGACTACTGATGCAGATATCGATTTATCAACGAAAGTTGAATTCTACATCACATCTGGGGATCCAAGTTCTCAATTCCAGATTCGTCAGACTGGTCAGTTGTTTGTCGCTAAAAAATTGGACAGAGAAACAACCCCCAGCTATGACCTAGAAGTACTAGTTACTGATGGGTTATACACAGATATCACAAGAATAGCCATCACAGTTCTTGATGTTAATGGTAAGGATTTATCGAATTGTCGTTGATAATGTTTCAACTCAATGTTTATACTATTAATTAATTCTCTTTTTCAGATAACCCACCCTACTGCCTGAGGTACAGATACAGACAAGTGCTGTCTGAAGGAATATTGCCTGGATCTTTCGTTCTATCCGTTCTGGCAAATGATATAGATGGTCCAGAAAACTCTAAACTACGCTATATTTTAACAGGTGAAGGATCTGAAAATTTCGTTATGGACAAAGAGAACGGACATCTGAAAACATCAACTACATTAGACAGGGAAACTAGATCAAAGTATACTTTAACTGCACACATACATGACAAAGACCATCCATCTTGGGAATGTACATCACAAATCGAACTGATGATATCTGATCTCAACGACAATTTCCCTCTGTTCACTGTACCACATTATTCTGTAGCTCTTCCAGAGGACGTTGAAGTTGGAACTTTGGTAACTAAAGTACACGCAACTGATGCTGACATTGGTATTAATAGAAAGATCAGATACGCTTTCATCGATTCCTTCAACAATCATTTCAAAATGGAATCTGATAGTGGCATAGTTACTTTAGCGAAGCCTTTAGATCGAGAGTTGAGAGCTATGTATAATTTAACAGTTCAAGCAGTCGATCAAGGCTCTCCCCAATTGTCGAGTATCACCACATTGATAGTCAATGTACAAGATATCAATGACAATCCACCAGAATTCTCTAATAAATACTATTTCGCTACGGTTCCAGAAATTGACGCAGTTGGTACTGAAGTTGTTCGAGTGCTAGCCACTTCTAAAGATACTGGCGTGAATGCTGATGTCTATTATAGTATCATTGGCGGTAATGAACATAAGAAGTTCTCGATTCCTAATAACAGAACTGGTGTCATTACAATAGCTGAAATGCTAGACTATGAAAGAGCTAAGGATTATTTCTTAACAATTCAAGCAGTGGATGGAGGGGAACCTCCATTGAGTAACGTAGCCACTGTTAATATAAGTATCATTGATTGTAATGACAATGCGCCAGTTTTCAATCAGATTTCGTATAATGCTCAAATAAAGGAAGATGCTCAAGTTGGTGAAGTAGTTGTGCAGGTATGGCAAAGTTTTATGCTTCTGTCTATTTTTTTCAATACAATATTCTTTTTTTTCAGGTTCTTGCAACAGATTTAGATAGCGACAAAAATGGAAAAGTAACTTATTCCATTATTGGCGGGGATACTCAAGAACAATTCGCAATAGATCCAGATACTGGTCTGATATCAATTGCAGATTCTTTGGATAGAGAAATTATTTCCAACTATTCATTAGATATTCTTGCCAGAGATAATGGATTACCTACACTGTCAAGACAAACTGTTGTTTACATTGATATACTAGATGCCAATGACAATCCACCACTTTTCTCACAGGCCAATTATACAGCTGTAGTCCAAGAAGATAAACCAATTGGTCACAAAATACTGAAATTTGAGATAACTGATATTGATATTCCACCAAATACAGTACCATATACTTTCGATTTCCGAAGTGGCAACGAAGAAAACATATTCAGATTGCAAGATTCACATTTATTGACAGCTACCAAATTCAATCATAAGATTCGGGAAAGATATCTCCTACAAATCAGGGTATTCGACAATGGAAGTCCCCCTCTTTACTCTGATGCTTGGGTTGTAGTGAAGGTTATAGAAGAATCGCAGTATCCACCGATAATAACACCTTTGGAAATTAATATCAACTCTTTCCTCGATGAGTATCCTGGAGGAATCATAGGAAAAGTTCACGCTATAGATCAGGATAACTATGACACTCTAACCTACTTCTTATCTCCAACAACTGGTATATCATATCCAGCACATGAACTATTCGAAATAAATCGTACAGATGGTACTTTAACAGCCTTACCCCGATTAGATGTAGGAGAATATAGATTGAATGTTTCTGTTACTGATGGAAAATTCTTCAGTCACACAATCGTTAAAATCAATGTAGAAATCATATCAGATGACATGTTGGAAAATTCAGTTGCTATTAGGTTCAGATCGATTTCCCCTGAATCATTCATACTGAGCCACAAAAAAGGTTTTGTTAGAGTAGTGAGAAGTGCTCTAAATTGCCGACTCAAAGACGTTGTCATAATCAGTGTCCAATCATCAGATGATGACAATTTGAGGAGTAAGAGGCAAGTTAGTCGAGATTTGGATGTTCTTTTCACTGTGCGAAAACCAGACGGATCTTATTTCAGCTCAGACAATATTAGGAAGGCTTTGAGTGATAACTTGGAAGAGCTTGAAGAAAGTACCAAACTGATTGTGGAAGAGATTATAAGACTGAAATGTAGTAATACATACTGTGTGTTTGGAGTATGTCAGGATCATTATGTTTTGAAGCCCACTGAAATCGAACCAGTTGCCACAGATGTGATCAGTTTCGTCTCTCCACGCCATCAGCAGAAATTTGAATGTAATTGTAAAGAAGGCTATGGTGGGGAGAGATGTAACTCTATAGTGAACGAATGTGCTAAAGAACCTTGTCCACCATATAAAATATGCGTTCCTGATGCATCAGATATTGGATTCACATGTCAATGTCCTGAGGGATATGCTGGAAAGAACTGCGACGTTGATATTTCCGAATGCCACAATCAAAACTGTTATGTTGCAAGAAATCCAATTTCATTCACTGGAAAAAGTTATTCCCAATATCATATAATAAATAAGAAATCTATTGAAGATCAATTGAGTCTTAGCTTAAGGATAAGAACAGTGCAGCCTACAGGAAATTTGATGTATTCTGCTGGAAAAGTTGATTACAATATTTTAGAGGTAAGCAGATTTTCACATAGCCTTTCTTTAGTGTGTAGCCGTTCCAAACAATTTTCCGAAATATCAATTTTTTTATTTGAAAAGACCTCTGTTTCTTTTTCAATGAAACACCGTGTATATTAGAGAATAAGAACTATATCTCTAATATGATGTTTTTAGCATACTTCGAATCTTCTTTTTATTCAATATATTTCTTGCAGGTTATGAATGGAATAGTTCAATATAGGTTTGAGTTGGGAAGTGGTGAAGGCATGGTCAGGGTCACAACAATTTATATTTCCGATGGAAAATGGCACGAAGTCAAGCTCGAAAGGGAAAAGAACAGTGCAAGAATCACCATAGATGGTATTCATACAGCCCAAGGATCTGCCCCTGGAAGCAGCGATGTGCTCAACTTGCAAAACGATGAGCTATATCTTGGAGCCGAAGTGCACCTACATCCATCGATACTAGGTTTTGAAGATATTCAAAGAGGATTCACAGGTTGTATGGATGACATCAGAATTTCCAGAATATCCGTTCCCTTACACAAATCCGGCGATAACTCCATAGCCGTGTTGAAAAGATTCGCTAATGTTGAATTCAGTTGTGATGCCAGTGCTGTCCTCCAGCCACCTGGTCCATGTGGTTCCCAACCCTGCTTGAATGGTGGTACTTGCGTGGAAACTTTGAACGGTTTCGAATGTGAATGTCATACAAGATTTTCTGGTGCCCTCTGTGATATTGATGCCGATCCTTGTGTTTCTGCACCTTGCCTTTATGGTGGTAAATGTATGTTGAATGCTGCTGGAGACTACGACTGTGAATGCGCCCATGGTCTCTCTGGAAAAAGATGCGAATACGGCAGATTCTGCACCCCAAATCCGTGCAAGCATATGGGTGTTTGCGAGGAAGGTGATAAAGGTCCTCTCTGCAAGTGTCGTGCATATGCTGGTGAACTGTGCGAATTTGATCTGAACGAATGTGAATCTAATCCGTGCCAAAATGGTGCAACTTGTATAAATGAAGTCGGCTCCTTCCGATGCAACTGTTTGCCTAACACTACAGGAATATATTGTGGACAACTTCTTTCTGGAGGCTCCTTATTACACTTCAATTTTACACGCGAAGAACTCATTGGAATCTTCGGTGGAATACTAATCATCTTCATGATCATTGTCGTTATTGTTTGCGTCTCTTGCAGACAGTTCCACGTGAAAAGATCGAGAAGAAAACGCAACATGATCAACAATGAGAACCTGAAAGATCATATCGTCCTCAACTCGACCAGACCTCATGAACTGACGGAATTTAAGAGAGGTTCGAAGTTGAGCAACTTGGAGGTCAACCAGAGAGAAATACCCTTGTGCTCCCAGCGGCCTGTCTCTTACACTCCTAGCTCTAACGACCCGATTTACAATACGAATACAGCCTTAGTTCTCAATAATTTAGATACTCTTAGAAGCTACGGTTCGGCTGGAGATGAACTGGAGACTGTACCGCCAGATTACGTTCGTAATTTGAATAGAAAAACCCTGAGTAACACTGCCAGTAATCACTGTGATTCCGAAAAAGCTAAATGGGCCGATCAGATGCATCTCTCTTCTACCTTGAATGATAAAACGAAAATCAAAAATGGTGAGTTTTATCATAATATTGCCATGGACTTCATTCATCAACTTTCGAATTTCCAGAATACAAGGTGTCGAGCCCTGTTAACTGTGATCCTCCAAATCGATTGTATGGAGGCAGAGGAAGCAATGTTAACACAATGAAATCAAACGGACCCATATGTCCATCCGAGGATGATCAGCGATCTGTTGGAAGTAAGTATCTATTGTTCGTTGATTGTAGAAACTTTTTCTCCCAGATAGTTTGCATTTTTTGTTGAATCTAGCTTGAATATTGTGAGAAGGACTCAGTAGGATGTTGTAGTAATCATATTCAGTTTTATGTTATTACTTTATTCAATCGTTTTGAGGTGTTTTCTTCTGCTGATTATTGTATAATAAAAAATTTTGTGAAAATCTAAAGAAATTCGATTCCTACCACATTTTTCGGTACTGAATACTTTTATGGAATTTTAACATGCAGAAAAAAATATCAATTATTTTTCTTTTCTCTCATGATTTCAATACTGCTGATTGCAGAAGTTGAATTAGAAAATTGATAATTTTCTAAAATATAAATATTATCTCCACATAGAATGCATGACATTCAGCAGCATGATTTCCATACACCAAATTTTGTAGAATTGATGGAAACTTTGGAACATATTCATTCTATATGTTGGTTGAAAATGACCTCTTGAAAAAGTGTATGAGAGAGAGAAGTGTACGAGAATTTGTTCCTGGCGCCCAATATAAATATTGAGCCTTTCGTGGTGATGATTATTTGGGCAATTCTTGCCTCAATTGCGATATTCAAGTGGTCCAGAGTCCTTGTACTGACTTTAAGTTAAACATAAGAGGAAATTCTTGCCTCACTTGTTATATTCAAGTCGTACAAAGTCATTGCTTCGGCTTTGAGATAAGCCGACAGATTAAAATAACAAGGGCTCAAATCTGCAGATCACTAGGGCCACTGAAGCTTTTCGTGAACAACGGTCTGTGTGATAGCATGGGCTTGTTAAAACCAGAATCTCTCTGGGAACGTCAGAGTTCACTGTAAGGTTGACACCAATCGCGTCAAGCTGAGGCATGCCTCTAAACGAGATATGCCAAACTGTGACCTTTAAACTTGAAGGTTGCCAGTTGCCCAATAACCGCAGTTTTACTTATTAGCAAGACCTGAGAGATGGAAGTGAGTTAATCACTAAACATATAATTCCAGTAATTCTCTGTTAAGATACCCTTAACAAACCATGTGAGAAGAATCTTCGCGATCTCTATTGGTTACTTATCTGTATTGCATGAGACCGTATGTCACGTAGCCTTAGTTTGACTAACTCGCTGATGTAGTGTATCCTCATTAACAGCTTCATTCATTCTAATAGGCTATCATTGGGATTGTTCAGATTGGGCCAGACATAGCCAGACGCTGCCTAACATAACCGAAGTTCCGGGCAGCGAGATCCCGGATTCTTCGAGCTTTCATAGTAACGAAAGTAATGAATCGCGATGTCATCATCCTTCGGTGATGGGTCCGCATGATTACCATCGTGGAATTGGTACGTTGAACGAAGACATCGAGTCTGAGTATCTCCAAGATAGCGATGTAGATCAGCGTACTAACCTCAACGTACTCGATAGTGGAAATGAGGAATATCCTTTCACCACAGGTAAATCATTTGGAATTGTTTATAATGGTTTAGGTCTTATTTAAATCTAGTTTTTTTTTCTACAAAATTTCACCTTTCGATTGAGTTTTGAACCTTGAAATTCGAATGTTGAAATTTTATCTTATATTATTCAAATTAAAATTTGTAATTGGTGATTCGGAAAGGTGTTCTAATCAGTGCTTTAGGATTTTAACTTGAGATGAAAGCGTCACACCTTCAGTAGACTCGAAAGCAAGTATAACTTCACTTATTTTCAAAATACATGTGTGATTATTTGTCTTTTAGAGAACAGTGAAAAGTTTTGGCTACACGGCTATGCTTATGTTTCATTTCAATTCAGAATCCTAAAGCACTACAAAGTTGACCATAGTTATGGTTTGTTATAGTTGAAATATTTCATTCGGTTCCATTATGGATAATAATATGAAATATTTCTAATTCACGGTGAAGGCTGTATTATATTTGAGGTTAAAGTAAATCTTATCCAAGGAATATGTACTTGTGTTTAACCAATGTTGTTATCTTCATCCTATGAAGATATTTCTAAATATTATCATTTTCCAGTAGGTAAACATGAATTTTGTTTCTTCAGGAGATTTATGGACTTTTAATTCATCAGAATATGCCTATCTTATAACAATATGATAATTTGTATTTGCCAATATAATATGATTTTATAAACAGAAGGAATTGTATTCGTATATCCGACAAATAAATTATTTTATTATTTTTGTGACGAAAAAAAGACATGATGCTAAATGATAACATTCCGAAATTAGTAATGGTTATATTTATTGCTATTTAAACAATTCCTTTATGTATTCAATATATTAGCGAAAAGATAGCAAAAGATACAAGAAACAGTGATATAATATCATAAAAATTTTTCTTTCTCATAAACTAATTTTCTTTCTTGAATAAATTGACTGTTCGATGTTTTTAGTTTGGAGAGAAACTCATTTGTAATTTCCAAAAGACAAATTAAAATAGTAAGTCCAACTGTGAGTGTACACTAATAATTTTATAGTTTTGCATATCCTTGGTGCATATTTCAGTATTTTTTTCTGTAATAATAGTATAACATTTTACTAACGCTTGCAAATCATTTTCATGCAGTGCCTTTAATCGTTAAGCCAAGTAAGTATTGGTTTCTAGTCGTGTAAGCATGTTTTTTGTAGGTTCGTAATTTCACCACTACCACTTCAACTTGAAATTTATATATTTTGAATTTTTGGAACCTTTGATCTAGAATTATCATATAGAGAACGATCGGCTCACGAAAATTATCATGTGAAATATTATCATTGAAATTTTTTCCCGATAATTATCTAATAATGAAAAATATATGATAAATAAAGAAGAACAAAATAACTAACTCGCATGAAAAAAAAATTAAATAGGTACTTTTTATAAAAGGTTTTTTTATATAAGAGTTTCTAACCGCAACACAAAAAATATTGCCTGTTGAAATTATTTTTAAAATAACTGTCTCCATTAGCAATCACTTATTGAGTGTTCTTTCAGCAGATAGCTATATACGTCATCCGAATTCATATCTACCAGCCCATGGATACAATATACCAAGTGAGCCTGAGATTGAATGCCTACATAGTCCTGGAGCTGAATCTGACGATGTTGAACCTTATGGTTTCCCTAGTATTAGAAATAGAAGGAAAATCTGCGATTATGACTCGAATTCTGTGATCACAACTTTAGGTGAGAAGAAAATCTTTGTATTGTGCGTTTGATTTCTCATGAATCTCATATGATTCGTACCCTACGTTGTGTAAATCATTTCTACATGTATTCACCAGATAATTGCGGTCATGAATCTCCAAAGGAAGAGACCTAGATATATTTGAATGTCTGAGACGTTTCACTACAAACTTAATCTGCTTAATAGTTTGAGCCATATGAATTTTTATTTTTCAAAATTGAAAATAAGTACTTAGTTTGGAAATTAATACTCGAAACTTGTTTGTTCCGGAGGAAGATCACAGTTATTTGATTCACTTAGTGTGATTAAAATTTGAATGTATAATTGTTTGTTCACAGAAGAAAGAAATTCCTTACTCGGTGGAGGTTTTGGAAGTGGAAGTGACTTATCGACCAATGTTTGTGAAATCGAAGATTCAGAATGCGAAGGAGAACACAAACCTCTGAACTACCACTCTAGCGTTCAACAGACTTCAGTTTGACACGTGCTGAAGCCGAAAAACGGCTCTAAACCTCGTCAATCTGGATAGCAAAGAGAAATTATTATTGTACCAATGGACTATGTATAATTTGAATGACGTACCATAGCTTCTCTGTGTCCCTTATGTATCAATTCTCCAACAGAATTCACTACGACTTTACCCAGTGAAATTGAAAATCATCATGAATAATTTTATCAGATACTTAGCATATCACATACTCTTCAGTTGGATTCAGATAAAGTAAAATAGGTTGAAATATTTTTTTATACGATAACAAAAGTTATAATGTGTAAAACAATTTGTATAATTTCGTTAATTATTCATTTTAAGTATATTAAGTGACACTTAATTTCACCAAGTTCCTGGCTTCAGATTGAAAGCCTTTTTTTTTCGATGAATCAAGTTTTGGTTCTATACTGTGCAGCTCAAATGGCACTGAAAATTTTACATCTGACGCAGTTATTTCATTTCTCGAATAATTTTTATGTAGATTTTAATTTACAACCGTTTAGATGTGTTCATTACATAGGTATTTTCTGCATTTAGGATTAAAATGTGCCTAACAAATTGAATTTATAAAAAAAAAATGATAGTTGAACGCGGCAGCTCGTATATATGTTACAGTAGAATTTTCGACCACTGAACCTATCATTCCTCTCTTATACATCCTTCGAAATATATCAAAATTGCATTTTATGCATTTCTCATAACCAGTTGTAGTATATGTTTGTGTGCAGAACTGTTTCATTATTCCAGAGAAGTTCATTCCAACTAATATGATTATTTTGATTGATGTCGTTGATTTTACTGTAAAATGATATCTAGAATTAAGTTCATATTATTTATGCAAGTGATATGTAATTCATAAGTTTTTATATTCTCAGTTTTATTTGTGTCGTAAATTGAAATTGTTGAGTATCAAATTTGCCATTGATAGGTGATCATTGATTTATTGCCATTGAAGACTAGATTATGTAATTTTTTAAATAAACTATAAATAATTGAAGAGTGTATCTTATATGTAGATATGTCCTATCCCAAATAAATGAAGATATTTATTTCAAGTGGTGCAGCGATGTGAGATAAATTAAACTGAATGAAAAAATTCCTCAATATAAAAGAAAATTAAATAAAAGCAAAGGTTTGTAAAATATAAATATATATTACACTTCAACGATTCTTCTTAACATTAGAATTTAACCACTCAACAACAGAATTCAGATGTTTCTTTTTCCATTCTATTCTCAGTTTAATTTTGTTCACTGTTTCTTGCATAATACTAGCGACCATTTCCAGATCATCTTGATGCGACTTATAAAATTGCGTCAGCTGTAAAGAATAGAATTTAGTAAAATTTTTGTGAATGACCTTTCAAAATGACTTACATCTTCAAGATCCACTTCCGTTGCTAAATTAGAGAGGAAGTCATTTATGATGGTCTTCAGTACGAAAAATATTTCCTTGTATTCCTCAAATATTTTATTCCAGTTCATTCGTAGAAATGGAAAGCCTGTTCTCAAACCAACTGGATGATTCAAGGACTTCCAAACCAGTGGCACGTTTTCCAGTGAGATATTTCCAGTCAAGGATAAATGTAAATATCTGAAAATAAATATATAGGCCGCTGCTATTTTCAAATATTCAAAGAAATAATAATTTAATCGAATATAGAAGTGAAAAATTATTTTTTATTTGTTCCTGAAAACTCACTTGTTTAGGAGCCAAGGATCATGTGTACACCCAAGCGATAAATAAATGACATTGAGATCTTCTGGTGAGATATTTGGATTATACGTTCTATCCCATAAGAAGTACCATTCTTTTCTACTTCCTTTCTCAATAGCCATACATTGTACGATTTTACGGTAGTCCCTGTGAATTCTATAGAAAAATGAAATTTTATTAATGAATAAATTTTGTTATTTCATCTTTTTGAATTATTACTTACGGATTATTTGAGTCTGGATCACTTTGTTCCATCCACCTTTTGAGTTGAGCTTTCGCCCAATCAATGCAGGGTTCATAATAGAGATGGCAAGCAAGGTTGATTATCTCCAACCTCAAAAATTTATCATTTATTGATTCCCTTGGTTTGGGTGACGTTCCCAAGATATTGAAACGTCTGGCGATTAGATTGATCAAGAATGTGTGGTAAATTCCGGAATACTCATGATAATCCATTATGGTTTTGATATATTTCAAGTTGTTCAAAGCAGGATACCAAGCAACGTAAAGAGATTCGTTGTATTTGAGAAAATTTGTTAGCTCAAATGGTATACTGTAATTCAAACTACCCATCTTTGCCTGCTCGAATGAGTCATCTAGTAATTGGGCACGATTTGACAGTGGTATCTTGTGATGGTCTTCCTCCAACTGCTCTTTGAGCAATCTCCAGTTTTCTTCGTCGTAGTTTACTCTATAAAATCCTGAAATATATCTTCAGATAGCTATATATAAAGTAATGAGACATAAAACTTCTTCATAAGGACTATCAATCATTTAATTCGGAAGAAGAGATAAAGTGTAGGTACCTATAGATACAATATACAGTCATTAGAACTTTCCGGGCATTTTTTAGGTGGTTTGATCTTAATCTCAACTTTTCATTTTGGAAGTTTATGAGCGATACTCACGCTGTGCTCTTTCAGAAGATCACAAATTTCATTTCTTAATCACCAATAGAATGGAACTGAACTTTCTATTTTCCTAATTTGATTCAAGGTTTGATTCAAAAATAAATATTTTTTACAAATTTCCAAATTCTTTTTTTTTCTGTTCAAATATACGTTGATCCCTTTCACTTTCTATCGAATATTTGATGTTTTGGTGTATATCGTTAGTAGGATGGCTAAGGTACATCCAACTCAGCGCAGACATATGGCAAACTTTTTTTTATGAAGAAATTTGCAACTGTATAAGTACTCTTATCCCAGGTGGAGCCTAGAAAAATGTCTCTATGGAGAGATTGTTCAAGGTTTTATTGAAGTGAGTAAAAATACAATAACGTCCTAGCAATAATATGATAATGGAGAACAACTTCATGAGGACTCCAATGTCTAAATTCTCGTTAAGGAACCCAAAAGTATTTCACTTTACTACGAGCAGCGCATCATTTGATCTTTATTTGCCCGTTCTGTTTTCTAAATAGCATTTCGTAGATTGAAAATTTTCAAATGAATCTAGGATACTAATCACAGCTTAAGCTCAATCAGAGAAAGGACAACATGTTTGTCCTTTTTATTCAGAGAACTTTATATCTCTATTGGGAATTATATTCAGTTAGTTCAGTACCCTTCGAAGCTCTTAAAAATAATTTAAAAATTATCACCTTTTCGTCCTATATTAACCAAAATCCAAGAATCCTCCACTGCGTCAGTATTCACATTAATAGATTTTTCATTATTCAGCCAAACCCTTTTCACTTGGGTGTCATTTTTCTTCATGTATGTAACAGGAACAAACCACGATCTGGTCTCATCTTCTTCTCCAAATTTGCTTTGTGTTATACTATACACCCCTGTTGCGCCCTTTTTCTCCACCACAACACATGGATATCCGGGTTGCTTTGTCCAGCTATCCATAATGATCTTCAAATTTCCTTCAGTCCATGGTGATTCGTTGCTACTTTTGTTTTCTGATATTTTTACTATTTCCACCCAGAGTTCATCTTGACCAGCTGCCTTATAGGAACTGAAAAACAAAAAATGAAAAATATGCTAATCCGGAAAACAATAGTAGATATTCAGAACAGGTATCTACATTTTAGTGGTGAATTTGAGCAAAAATGATAATTAGCGAGATTACTTAATACCAGCCAATTTTACAGCCAAATTATTGACAGTGGTACTTGATTTGTTGAAACCAATTATATAATTATTGGATAAATAAATTCGGATGGATGAAGCTTCTGTAAATATTACGAGTAGGTACTTTCAAGCGTTTGCCATTAACTTATGTATGAGAGAAAGAATGTTTCTCTAATTCTGTGGTTATTCCGTTCATTCTTCCACATCTTGTAGAACAAAATCGTGCGAAAATATATCAGAAACGCACAGTTTTCATGATTATATTCTATTATTATATGTTGGTACTCTGAACTTTCCGCCACGGCTTTATCTGTCAATTCATCAATTGGCCTTAAATAAATCAGTTCTGCCAACCAACATTTTTCAATGCAAAAATTACTAAATGATATTTATGGCAATAATTCAATAATTTCAATAAAAATGCAACGAATTAGAGAAAATTATGTATAATACTCGTACAGAAGGCTCATTCTACCACTCGTTCATTCGAAAACTCGCCACTTCGTGGCTCGTTTTCGAATTTTGAACTCGTGGAAGAATATCAATGCCTTCTGCACTTGTGTTATAAATAACTATTATTGTATGAACAGGTGTTTTTAGATGCAACTGGCTCAATTAGACGTTCTTGAATTCGGAAATTTCGAAGGCAGCTTTTTCTGAAATACCCCTTCCAACATAGAGTATAAAAGACAAACGGAACGGTTTTTTAAAAAAATTTTTGTCAATATCAAGTGATCGAAGGTTTACAATTTGAGATTCAATTCTAATTTAAATTCGTCTTATTCTAGAATAGTCTTGGAAAAAGTCTTATAATGCATGTCTCTCTTGAGGAAATAAATTATCTATGCCTTTCATTAAAAAAAGAAACTTAGCAACATGGCCATAGCAGAGTTCAAATGCTTTTCATCATTTATAATTTATTTGTAATTTGTCGAATTTTTCACTGATTATACATTGTGTTCGTAAAGTATGGAACAAATTCATTTTTAGCTAAACAGACCATTTTAAGAAATAATCCTGAAACACGTCGATTTTTTATTTTAATTTACCGTATTTCAAAATAATAATCTAATATACAGGGTGAATTACTTTCGAGTAATGACGTCACCGTTATTTTTTTTAAACGGAACATCCCCATTTTGTCTCAATTTTCCGAGAACTCTAGCTAAGCTGATTCCAAAAATGTATCGCATGTTGATTCCAATTGGTACAGAGTGGACAAAAATACAATAGTTTTGTGTGTGCTCATTAATTAAGTAACGCGTGACATTCTTTATTAGTTAAATTAACAATATCATCAAAAATACTCATTGTGTAGCGGCAATAAACACATTTTAAATTGATAAGAAATAATTTCTTCCATATTCTATCTGCTAGACCACAAGTACCAAACATGTTTGGAAACAGATCATTTTTATTAATCTAAGAAGTAACAAACTACATGTGTTACATTCAAACCAATTGCCGCTAGACAATACGTATTTTTTATAATATTGTTGATTTAACTAATAAAGAATGTTACGCGTTACTTAATGAACACACACAAAACTATTGTATTTTTGTCCACCCTGTACTAATTGGATCAACATGTGATACATTTTTGGAATCATCTCAGCTAGAGTAATCGGAAAATTGAGACAAAATGGGGGTGTTCCATTTAAAAAAAACGACGGTGACGTCATTACTCGAAAGTAATTCACCCTGTATATTAGATTATTATTTTGAAATACGGTAAATTAAAATGAAAAATCGACGTGTTTCAGGATTATTTCTTAAAATGGTCTGTTTAGCTAAAAATGAATTTATTCCATACTTAACGGACACAGTGTATATGATTCACCATTAAATATCATTATATCACGAAATTGGTGCGGTCTATGAGGAAAATGAAGAATGAAGAATAATTCTAATTTCTGAAATAATTAGATTTGTAATAGAGACTTCAGGTTATCTTCTAGTTCTTCAACTTGTAAACAATCAGAAATAGGAAGAAAAGAAGAGTGAATAAGTGTCTTAGTTCTTAATATTCTTACATCTTACACTTAAATTAATATCATTCTGAATTATCATGTGAAAGTTTACAAAGGAAAAACATTTTTTTTTTTTTATATGAACAGAATGTTTATCAAAAATTAAAAATGTTCCAGTAAAATTGATAGATATATCAGGTATATTAACGAGTCGAATGCCAAACTCATTATCTCCTAAAATGACATATTCCACTTACAACGTCCGCAAATAATTCCTTATGGCTTCTTCAAAAACAGGCTGAGTCACGGTATTGTTCAGCATTCTCAACAAGCTACTTCCTTTCTCGTAGATTAGGGAGTCCGTAATTTGTTCAATTTGTTCATTATCGACAATTTTCGTACGGAGACTTGAAGATGAATTCAGACTGTCCTCGAAGAGCGACGTCTCTATCTCCATCAGAGGTAGATTGTTGTAAGTATCCCATTCAGGTTTCAGCTGTAAAAGAAAGTTTTAAACTCGATTATATACTTTTGGATCCCGAAGGTATTGCTAGGTGAAAAACTCTTTTATTTCAGAGAACTTTTTGACTTATATTGCTGAAGAATTTTCGGTTATTTCTGTTTCGCGAATTTTTCCGAAACCTTATTATTACTTCACGTAGATATTATTGTTATTCAGTTTGTTACCTTTTCCAGACAAATATCTATTATTTAATTTTTCATGAAAAAAACTTAGGGTTCTTTTCCGGTTCCGGTTCTTTTATTGACTTAATGCCCATATTAATTGTAAGCTTCAAAAAAATTTCCAATTTCGCTGGAATTTTTTCATTCTGAAAGGGGTGGAATGTCTGAATTTCCAGCAAATTTTGTATTGGATTTGATGATTCGTAATTATTTGTAAAATTACGAATGTTCCTTAGATTAATGCCGAATAACAATAAACTGAGTACTTATCAATTTGAACAGAAAAAAATTGTGTCTATTCAAGACATTTAGAATTATGACGATTTAATTCGTAAAAATGTTATTATTACCTATTTAATTCAATTCATCAAGGAAATTTTCATTCAACATCAACTATTGACTATAAAATAATAATTTGGAGAGAAAAAAAACAGAATGTTATAGTAAGGAACAATACAATCTATAACCATTATATGGTTTCTCTGAAAGAGAGGCATGTGTTACACGAACAATGAAATATTTTCATATTTATGTTTGTAGCTAAAACTTACATCTTTTTCAATTTGTGTTGAAAGAAGCATTGCAAAACCTTCTTTCAGCCATAATTCTGACCACCATCTTATGGAAACCAAATTGCCCATCCATTGCTTTACTATGTTCTTACATAAAACGTTGAATATTTGCGGTTTCACAAGGACACTTTCTTTATTGGGGTCAAAAAGTAGTGATGATTTTCTGGAAATTAAAACTTTTTAATTAATAATTTATGAAAACACACACACCACTCTCTACCTGAATGATATTAGTCCCCAGTTTTCTGTGGCTGCCTGAGCCAAATTTGGTACTGCCAATAAATCCAACTTAGGCAGGGGATATTTTATTCCAAAATATCTCTCCAGATAATCGATAATAGCTGCAGCAGATTTCAATGCGAAATCGCCTTTCGATAAGTCACTATGTGGGCCCCAAATTTTGATTATTGAATTAGGACAAGTCGAATTGCACTTGAGAGGTACAAAATCACTTATCGTAAAAGCAAGTGAACATGTTGACATGGGTGGTGTCCTCTCAAAATGGTCCCATACCCATTCTGTATCGTTTTCCCTTTGAAAACATTAGAAATACTGATTAGCATGCACTCAGAGTTGCATTCTTAATGCATTAAAATGTGGTTACAATGTTTTACATAGAGGCAAAATAAGGTGCAAATCAACATTCAATGTATAATGCTTAAGGCGTTCAAGGACGGATTTTTTAAGAGAATAAACATGCTTTTTAGTCGATTTTCCACCTACAACTGCGGTAGGCATCTCCTGAAGTTTCTAGGTCATGAAATCTAAATAATTTCACACAGGAATGTTTTAGTTTACGCGAAAATGGTGATAGCACTGATGATAAGTTAAAAGCAAATGGGACATGTTTTTTCAGCATTTGCTCTTGACTTCAGTACTTTCCCCATTTTTTTTTCGATACTGAATTTTTTATGATTCTGACGAATTGTATTTAGCTTGGAACTATTACTCCATGAATGCAAAATCTCAATTAAGTCGGAAGTGTTAACATAGTGGAAATCTGAGGATTTAACTTTGCACGCATCTTGAAATTGTTATTTAAAATCAGCACCCAAAATGGTTCCGAAAATTTCGGATAATGTTTTTGATATTCTTCTTGAATTTTCTGCTTACGCGATCAACATGAAATTCTGGGAACCTCTGCATGAAAGTGCAAATTTTCACCTAGATGGAATCTGCAGTTGAAATAAACAGGAACATAAAATTTCGAAGAAGACATTCTCATTGGTTTAGTTAAAAAAAATTATGATTATAAAAATGGTTTTTCTAAAACAATATGGAACTACACTTCTTATACTTACATGGGTTCTGTGAACTTCAAAGGAGTATTAGCTAATGTTGTCATATTTTTCCTTCTGGCAATGCTTACATCAAAAGGTGCTTTGAATTGTGGTTCATCAAAACAAGGAAAGAGTCTTCTAGCATATATAGGCTCGAAATCAGTCGTTACAAGCCACCTGAAATGGAGAATTCAACCAAAAATCAGATCATGTTCATTCTCCAATGAAAAATTCAATAATTCAATAAAAAGTTGGAACTCAATTCTCATTTTTCTCCAATTTTATCATCAGAAGGTTAATGGTCGAAAATAAACTGTTATGGTTGACGATACAAAAAGTTTGAAGGGAATGAGAAAACAATTTTAGAAGCGAGCTCAACTCAGCAGTGGTTTTGGTTCCTTCAGAAAAATACAAACAATGTCATCTGCGTGTTAGACTCTCTAAAAAGTTCGATAAAAAATCTTCAAGTATGTTGTTTGATATTTCGTACTTTTTAGATATATGTTATTGTGAATATTCAAGAAAATTATTGTGGAAAAAAAGTTGGTTCAATTTCATATGAATCTGAATCAAGAACAGATCTCCACATAAACATTCTGGTCTGTTAATGAAATATAATTCATCATCAAGTTATTCAATAAAAACCATAATTATTCAAAAAATTTACCTGGATTCACCTTCTGTGGTGTTGTAGGAAGTTCTATAAAGGCCAATTAAATTGTCAGATATTTTCCCAGAAAACTCGATTTTTATCGTGTAATTGAAATTAATTTGCATGCTGTCCTTCAGCTTGATTTTAAGCTTGCTATTCTCCTTATTTGTTTGTATATCATCAACATCAATCTCAAAATCATCAGGAATTATTACGCCTTCTATATTTTTGGTTTGTTCTTCTGTATTTTCCGAGGATGTACTGTTCAAATCTGTGTTCTTAATTACATTCGAGGAATTTGTTTCGATTATATTATTTCCTTTCATCTCCACTGCAGTGTGATGAATGACTATTCGATTAGTTATATTCACATTGTACCAATTTAAAATTACTGTATCTGTTTCTTCTTTGCATTGAACTTTGATCTGAACACTTCCCGTATAAGAAAAGTTTTTTGGGCCATCCGGATCAATAATCGGATGCACCTTCAGCCTATAAAGCAAAGGATTCAAACTTTTGGGAAGTCTAATATCTTTTTCGATTTTATTTTCTAATTCTTCTTTGAGTATTTCCTCGATATCATTGTCTTCTTCCTGAATCTGGAAATGAGAATTGGGTATATATAGAATTAATGATGTTTCATGATCTGTTATTTTGGTGAAACGGAAATATTACATCGATAATTGAGAGGTCCAGTAGGTACCTAACTAATTACATATTTTCAGCATATTTGGTTATAATTTATAACCGTATTATTGACATATAAATACAGTGGTGGATATGCATGCCAAATGATATTTTTGTCGTCATTTTTCATTTTTTAGATTCCTTCAAAATAATTATTTAATATCAATAAATCATATTTAAGTTGTCGTATCTAGCTATACAATTGCAACTGCATTTGAAAAACTAATAGCGAATAACAATTATCGTTATTGGAAAAGAACAATGGATACTTATGTTCGAAAAAACCGAAGTATTGAAGTAATTGAACACAAGTATGATAAGAGAACGCAATTATCCTATTTTGTTCAAATACAACAAAGCTTGAAGAAATGCGTCTAGAATCTAGGATATTTCTCTACTCAAAGTAGGTAAAACATAATTTTCAAGAATACTGAATATAATTGATGACTTATTGAATTACAAGAATAAATTCATTATTGTTGGGAACCTGTGTTTATTTCGTTGTCGCTAAACAAACAAATTAGTCAGCATAACGAAAATTGACCAATTTTGTGAAGGTCTCCTTTGGATATGCGATCTTAAAATGTATGTGAAAAAATTACATAATTATATGACATTGATTATGTTATTTTATTGTTGTTCATTACTACCATTATTCAATCAATTCGACTCAACTGAAATGCAAATGTAATTATGAATGTGTTACATATTCTATCTTAATCGTAATATTTTGTTTATTCTATTAATTTTTATAAGAAATCTCTGCTATTCCATCTCAAATTAGAAATGATTCCAACAAATATTATTCACGAATGGATCATCCAGATATATTTATCATTTCAAGTGAGTATTGTATGCAAAACAAAGCAATTATTATGCAAGGAATCTTCCCAATGGTCCATTGTGTTAATCATCAGACGAAGATGGTTAGGTGCTCACTAATTTATGACTTGGTAAATACCTGAATGAATGAGATGAGTATAAGCTCTTCTGAGTAAATAGAAAGCTCTTTTAGTATTCATGGTTATGCTAAAAATAAGGTGTAAAATTGTACTATTTGAATTTTGTTTATCACCCTCAAATTAGTTTTCGCATGAATTCATTAATACTTAAGACAATGTGAGTTATCCGGATTGTTGCTCTTAGATGACATAAAAACAGAATTCGCACTGGATTAAATATCCTTCCAAAGCAACTTTACGTTTAAAAATAACAAAAATAATATTGAAGAAGATTTGTTTTCGTATATTTAGCAGTGCTTTCTAGAACACAATGAAAGGTTGAGTATGTGTTTCACCAAACACGAAAAAAAAAGTTTGAAAGCTTCTCTGGAGTTTTTGTAATTGTATAAACTAGTGTCAAATCGCTAAGAGTTGGGATGGAGTTGATACTTGGATATAGAGATGTAAGTACTCTACTTTCAATTATAAATGTAAACAACTGATCTAGAACAGGATTATTTTGATAGCAAGTAGAATTCATCATCTGACAATTGGCGCTCATCTGTCTAACTTTCAAATATTCCCTATGTGGTGGGGATGTAATCATCTTGAAATGTCTTCAATTTTTAACACGATGTACATACTGAAAGTATCCTTTCTCTTTCAGGTTAATTGATCTAGCTGAAATATGCCGAAATGTTCTGAAATATTCCTTATAACACTTACATCTCTTGAAATTTTTTAAAAGCAGTTAGATACTTTTGATCCGCCTCCGGCACTTCAATACCCAAATTTATACTTATTTGTATAACTACTAAATTTTTCAAATTATCCTATTGATTATTTGAAAAATATCTGCGAGAAAAAACGCACGAATATTATGAAAACGTTTCTCAAATATGTATTTGTTTTATGCGAGAGCATCTAATCCTTTGGAACCACAATATTTTATGATTATGTCGTCATTGTAACTAACTCTTATGAAATATTCTGCAAGTTCCGCAAAAGTGTGATTAATCTATTATTGATTCAAGTTTTATATATGGTGAAACAAAAAATGGACTAACTCATAATTCAACATGAAAGATTATTAATCGAATGTTTTCGGTTCAGTTTTTTCGGTATTTAATATTCTTTATTTACCTACTCCTCGAGTTTGAAGGATCAATACTGATGATTTTTTTATCAAACTTAATTTGATTTATTGTTTTGGTCTTCCCTTGAAATCCATCTTGATATTGATTAGAAGAAAAATAACTTCAACTCCGCAAAACCCAACAATTGTGTATGACTTCAACATATTAGTCATAGTCATAGTCAACATATTTTTATTATTGAATTATTCAAATCACAATGGTTAGTTACTTAAGTGAAGAAATCATCATTTAGAAAACGAAAAAATTTTTGGGTTAAATAAGTTTTAGATATGAAGTTATTTATTGGATCGAATCGATCTTCGCCTGATGGAAATTCATTCAAATCGAAAGTAAATAACACTAATTTTTTATATTATAAATAACAATCATTTCACTGTACAGTTGTTATTCAAAATAACTATGTTTAATGCTAATAAGCTAAAGTGTATAGAAACAATTATCATGGATATAACTAAAGAGTGGAAATAGAATAACTTTCACTTAATTTCGATAATGTCTTATTTTTTTATTTCAATCGATATTAAGCACTACTGAGTGAATAACCATCATCACAGATTTGTGATCAAAATGTGTAGTACGCTTTAAAACACGTTCAATTCTTTTGAATTCAATATTATATCAATGCATTTTAATTTATATAGTGTTTAAAATGGCATCTTGAATGGTTTTATGAAGAGATATTTTCACTTTGGCTATATTTTGTTAATGACTGTTCAAGATAAATTTTTACTCAACCGAAGTCACTGCTAATACATAGCTCCATAAGTAATAGCTCTTCTTAGTTGAAGTTAAGTTAGGCTTTCAATATCAACATTTGATTCTTCTGATCATTTCTTGATTCCAACTAAAGGAGAATAGAGCTCATTTTCCAGCTAATGGATGAGTTTAGAGCATTTATAATAGCCAACACTTTGTTGCTTTGAAAAGTTTTGAAAAAGAGCAAAGAAAAGTTTATTCAGTGTGAAAGAATGAAGTTGAATTTCATTTTTCTTTAAAATTTTCGAATGAACCAGCTCAATAATTTATTTATGATCTTTTCATTCTCAACCACTATTTAACATAACTCAAAAGGAAAAGCTCCGTACTTTCCTAAAATCATTTATGTTGATAGACTGAATAAATGTTCATCTATTTTGATATTTTGTACAATAGAGGCAGTTTGACAACTGGTAAAGCAGATCGGCATTGGTAACATTCTAATCCAGTATAAGAAGAACACTCTACTCACCTGTATGATCTTCCTATTGGGTCCATAATAATACATAACAACTATCACAAAAACCAGAGTGAAAATGGCTAAAACCACCAAGGCCAAAGCCTTTTTCGTCGTCACAAACCATCCCACAGCCTCAGTGTCCCCTTTCAAGAACTGTGTAGGGTTAGAGTTCATATAGTTAGCGGAGTTAACCATGATCAAATCACCAACTCACTTGTCATCGTTCAATCGACAATCATTCTGACGAGAAAAATCACCTGAAGACTGATGGGTATCCGCGACCAATAAAGTGATAATAATTATTGGAATACCTGGTCACATGGTACATTAGAATATGTGGAATCACTTTTGTATTTACGTAACAAATTAGTTCCGCTGTTTCGGTACCGCTTGTTGAAAATAATCAGGATAATACAGTTGTCAGTTTTAAGGACACAACAGTGCTCGTCTCGTATGTAGCTAATTGTAGTTGCAGAACCACACGCTTTCGGCACTCCCCTTCGTTTTGTTAGTGGGTGCTCGCAGGAAGTGGTCGTTTTGGCGGAGATTTTCTTCGCTAAACGCACGAATATCATGGCAATCCGTGAAACAAAAATTTTCTATTATGCGAGACCAAGGACTCGGTCAAAAACAATTAGGTGAAATAATTATCGGCTGAATGATAGGTTGAGCTGGATTTATCGGCGCAACTATTGTGCACTATGAAGGATTTGTCGCGAAATTTATGATACCCAGAATGGAATGCTTTTGTTGCATTCATGAACAATTGAAAAAATCTTTTGTCTTATGTAACTCAGTAGGAGACTTATATTTTGAAGTAAATTCAATAACAATAATGATATTCTGTGATAATTGGTACTTCAACAAAAAGTATGGACACTGAAAATTTTAATACTGAATGACTAATTTTATACTCGAAACGACAATAAAATTGTCGAGACAGATGAAATCATCATACCTTGTGTGGGTAATTGTATGATTTATGATCAACTCAATTTATATTTAAGAATTCATTATGTAGTAATAAACACTGAAAATTCAACTAATGTCGTTATAATTTATTCCCAGAAAGAATTCCAGCTCAAGTAGGAAAAAATTGTAAATGAAAGATTTAGAAATTCCCCCAATTATAAGAGCTAGGTTTTGCAATAAAAATGTTTAACGTTATCGTATCATCAACATTTTGTTCAATAATTTCTTATATAGAATTGTTCCAAAATTCTAAAAATATGTTTTCAACCTAGCTCGAAGCTTTTTCCGCATTCAGTCAATATCTGGATAGGTTACCATTAAATATTAATTAAAATTTTAAAAAATTAATTAAATATCTGCAGTTTTTTGGATGTATAAATAAGAGACCCAAAATTTTCTGGATGAACGTTACCAAATGAACTAACAAGTTCACAAAAATTCATAGGCAGTCGAAATATAATTTGATGATGTATATTTTTCGTGAATAGAATTTTGATATTTATTTAGTTATTATTTTTTTTTCTTATTTCAGCCTACCAACAAATCTAAGGGATGCTTATAGTTCTCGAAAAAAGATTTTTTCATTCATTTTATTGAGTATATACCTACAAAATTATGACATTTTCTCATTTTTAGAAAATTTCATTCACACTTTGTCAGCACATATGAAACGTATTTTGAAAATATTGATATTGACTTGATTTCACCTGAGAATCAATTGACGAATTTCAAGATGATCGTTGATATGGAAAGGTTATAGGTATACCTAATTTCTATGTGATGCAGAATAGGAAAAGGTCCGCTAGACAGCGGACAATTCAAAATGAACCAGCTGTCCAGGCGGACAGCTGCCACTTTTGAAGCTGTCAGCTTCTAACATTTAGTAAAAACTCCGCCATTACTAAAAATTGAACGATACACGCTTCAACAATGCCCTGAAATTACTAAAATTCACTACAAAAATGTTCGCGAAACTAAAACACTTTTGAGTCCTCGTCGGCAGTAATGGAACTGGTGAAAAACTTTGAGCTGTTTGGCAAGTTAGTGTTGTGAAGAACCGAATGCTATGGTTTTTAGGCTGGTGGTGTGATTGGACCTTACTTATCCGAAAATGAAGCTAGTTGCACTACCGAGCTATGATATATTTTTTTCTATAGCCATAATTAGAAGATATTGCTGTGGACTACAGTATTTCCACCCAAGCAACGAAAAAATTTCAATTTGGCTAGAAAAGTTTTGTGGCCGTGGTTTCTCTCGAATGGGTGATCACAATTTTCCATTGAGAGTTCGTGATTCAACACCTTCAGACATTTTTTTGGGGCCACGTGAAACATAAGGTCTATTCTTATGCTCCACAATTGATTCAAGACATTAAAAATGAAATTCGTGAAGTTATCGAGGACATACAATCGGAAATGTATGAATTGGTCATAAAAAATTGCATGAGGAAGATATGGTGCTGCATTTGGCTGACATCGTTTTCCATCGTTGATTGTACACCATCCTCTTCACAATGAGATAAAAATTCATCGATTCCCTTTCAAATAGACTGTTTTTTTTGAACAAAATCAAACCACTTATTGTAAAACCCATTAGTTTTAAATAATTTGTAAATTTTTACCTTATTCTTGAGGAGTGGTCATTTTTGCAGGTCCTGTTAATTCAATCACATGTTGTTATTCACATACCGGTAGCATCTAATTTAATACTTATTTGCTTCGCTTATAGTTTAATAAGATAATAAGGCCTTATTGTCGGCCTGCTAAAGTATTCGTCAAAGCTTCATCAAATATGAACAGTCAATTCAGATATATTTGTTGTAATGCAAATCTGAATTAGTAACGTTCCATGAGCTACACAGTATACACCATTTTCTACTGCGGTATGTGATTGTGAATAACAGTGATAATAATTTGAGTAAGTGAACTCTTTCGGAATTCAGGAGATCAGATCCTTATTTTCAGATTTTTGAAATCATTATTATAAACAGAATTTTTCTCTTTCGTTCATAACTTTTTTCAGTAATATATGGTTATGACTAATTCCACATTGCAAGATGCAATTTAGAAATACCGTAATTAAAGTTATCATATAATTTTCATCATATAAATGGAAAGTAACTCTAAAAAGAATAAATTATCAATAAGAAGCCATTTCAATTGTCGATATATTTATTCGAAGAACATTTGTATACAGCTCTATGATTTAGTCTCAAATTTCTAGTTCAATTGAAATAACCGAAATCTTACAGAATATAAGCTATTCATTAACTTACTATTTGTTTTATTGATGTTTCAGCTATTTTTCCTACGAAAATCAGTCTAGAGTCATTGATATTTTCTAATGATAAAACATTCAATAGTATATTTCGACAAAATCTTCATATCATTTTCAACTTTTAGTGCACAAACATTAAAACATAATTATCATTCATTGGTCACTTATAATAAATACACTTATGGAATGTACTGGAGTTCCTTTAATAATTTCTCCAAAAATATTTTTTCCATCTATCTCTAGTTTCTTCATTGATAACAACATAAAAAATAAATAGAATGAATCCTTGCAGAGTACCTGTTATACAGAAGAAATAGAGTAAAATTGTTTTGAATGTGCTTTCCATGACAAATTCTGCTAAAATGGCAAACAGCCAAGGTATTCCTAAAACTGAGAACAATAGCACTGCTAAATACAACTGCAAGATACTGAATTTAGTTTCCACAGTCGATTCCACTTTTTTTGTAGTCACATTGTACATAACAATTATAAAAACAACCAAATTGGAAATTATTACAATAGAAACTGGAAATATAACTGCTGTGTATAGGGGTAAGCCGTGCACATAACAAATTGTAGATTTTGAGTAAGCATTTGGGCTTATCAGGAGAGTGAGGAAAATAGGAATAAGTGCGAAACCCCAACCGAAAACCATCGATTTCAAAATCAAATGTTTAGGGGCCACACCAAAAACTTTAACAAAACGTCTATATTGCAACAAAGCATATATCAACATCCAACAGAACTTACTCAACAACGTATAATGGAGTAAACACCCTACTAACTTACACTTACTGTCACTAATAGTGTCTGTTGCTCCGGAAAATTGAAGTAATACTATCTCTAACAATATAGCTGTAGATAAATTTATAAGTATCTTGGTGCCATCTTTTTCCCTCCATGGAGGAAAAGCCATTGCAGTGATGTATATTCCAAGAACTCCGATAACTGACAGCACTCCACCAATGAATGTTATGACATTCAAGTAGTAATTGGTTTCTTCCTCATCGAAGATAAACTCTGTAACTTCTTCAAACCCCTCCTCGACCCTTATGGGTTCACTCACAATGAGTAAAGCAAAATGTGTTAAATGAGAAAAATTACAAATGTGAAGTTGAGGATCATTCAAGAAATTTCCTGCGTAGGATCCACCAAACGAGGACCATTCGCCTCTTTTTCTCTGGAATTTTTGTCCCAAATCCCAAAAACCACAGCTGCCCTCACCGGCAACAGAAGATCTCATCAAAATGGGAATTGGTTCTTCCAAATAACTTCCATAACCTGGAATGGTAATACTCACAACCTTGCTAGCAGCCTTATGTTGGTTACTTAGGAAGAGCGAATCTTCATAGAATACAGTAAAAGTAATTTGTATCTCCTCCAAGTCAGCAGCATCCTCTTCTATAGACTTGAGCACTGCCTCCGGTACACTAACGGCTAAATCTAATTCTTCGTGTAAATCTAGCTTTATGTCATAAAATGACTCGTTTCGACGTAGGTAAGATAACTTCATGTCATTCAAGGATGAATTCGAATTCCCAATCAAATATATTCCACTATTGTTACTTTTGAATGGATACACGGATCTGATAAGGATGTTGTCGGCTGAGAAGGAAAGTGATTCATCCTTTTTATGTTTGCTTGAGAATTGATCGTCCAACAATAAAAGTAAAGTATCCGTAGCATTAAAAAATATTTGGGATGTGTTTAGCGTAGACTTATTTTCCTTAGAAAGGTTATTTATGATTTTAAAAACATCGGGAATGACACTGGAATTTTCATCTTCTTCGGAATCTATCTTTTTAATCAATTCGCTGCAGAAATAGATCTCCAAGTACGATAAAGGACGATCAACAGTTATACTTGTGATATTATTGACTAGATCGCTAGATATATTATTATAAAGACTTTCATGCAGATATTTTGTCAGCTTTGGTATTTCTATGTTATCTGAACATTTTCCTATTGGTTCAGACCAAGAAGCACCTGATATAAAATCTCCCTCACAGATTCGTGACACAGGAATTCCGTTCGATTGAAAACATAACTGTCTTGGTATTCTTCTCTCCCAAATTTCAGTTAAATCCCAGTGCATTATATCAGTACTTTGATCAACAGCAGTTGAATCAGGTAAACAATAATCAACTGGTAAAACATCTATAACAAATATGTATCCTGGTAGTTGCAGTAACTTCTTCTGCAAATAACTATGCTCCACAAAAATATCTCGTGGCTTTTTGAAAGTTAAATGGAGCAATACGAGAGCCTTCTCCGGAGTCAATCTCCCAATCTGCATAAATCTAACCTCAGCTTCAATGAGATCGTTCAACATGGAGGATAACTTTTTCTGGAAGGAGTTTCTACGAATCTCGCCGTGATCTGTATCGAAATGATCACTAACATTTGTCATTGCAAGTGTGAGAGCATATTCATTGCCACTTTTTTCCTTGTAGGCCAATACAACATTTGATTTCAATTTCATCAAGTTTAGAGCGTATGCTTCACACCAATATTGTCCGATATATTTCTCCAATCTGACGTCGTGTCTTTCAAAATGTTTCGTTCCTCGTTTTTTGTGGATGTTTGCCCTCCTGATCGGATCGAATCCAGCATTGGTGAAGCATGTCAAGGGATATTTTTCGGAATGAGATAAACCTTCAGGATTTTCTATCATCAGAGTAAGTTTTCGTCGTTTTTGATCGAAACTCATGACCAAATTTGGTTTCGGATATTCACTCCTTTTCAAAGCTCTCGTCTCTATAATTGAGCAGTTGGTGACTTTAGCTGATGATCCATAAAAATTATGAGTGATAACTGTACCCTCGTTGGATATATCGTCCTTGACTTTGCAGATGTCTTCTCCGGATAGTTTGGCAAACAAATTCTTATGAATAACACTTTTTACAACTGCAAGGTTCTGTTCTTGTCCGTCTTCAACTTTGCAAAAGCATTTTTCAGTTCCTACTTCAGACTGTACACAATTTTCTGGACAAAGATGAAACCGATGATCATGGGGTAAAAGAACGTATTGAGAAGCATTACAGTGCATTCCTTTTTCCCATTTTCCACTTCTCACCATGTAGCAGCAATTTACAGCTTCTGAACTCCGTTTTACCTCTTCCTTCTCGTTGCAAATGGTGATATTCTTTTTGTTAACGGTACTAAATGATGTCGATAAATTATTTCTATTGAGGTATTTCTCATACTCGATAATGCAAAATCCTTTGTATTCGTAAAAATCGTGTGGGCAAAATAGATTGGTGGATAAATGATCGCATATTGGCGGAATTTTGGGTATCCAAGTACCATTAACACATTTTCTTCTGATTGTTTTGCCATTTTCATCTAGACAACTTGAATTTGCGAAAACGATAGGACTGTCTGATGAGTTGTAGTCCTTCCACACAACGGTATCGTTGGAGTTCTTTACTGAGGAGTATTCTTCTTGGCAGAGCTGAAACAATTAATTTTGTTGATAACAGGATAATAGAGAGAAAGTGTGTGGAAATAATGTTCAATCTTTTGCCATGATATAATTAATGTGTCGTTAGGACGCAGATCTCGATAAACCCATTATTACCATTATTTATGAACCTCTACTGAAATGAGCAAAAATATTATATCATAGAAAGTATTACCACAAAATAAGCGATTAATTCTTTACGTGACAAAGAATACATTGAATCAATTCGGAACTTGATGAGCTCTTATCTAACTTTTTTGCGTCCACAGTGAAATTATTTTCAAAACAGTATGATACGTGAAAATCTACAAGAAAGACTGAATTTTCTGTAGATGTAGATTTTTTTAAGGAATTACTCAATATAACAATTCGCTTATCGGTGAGTATATTCATTGTGGAATGAGTTCATCACCAAACAAATTTATCTTCAATATATTTGTCATATGTCCTTCAATTGTGATGACATGAGGTAAACGCTCTTTCCTTCATGAGCTACGTAAAGAATTCAATTTCAATCCCAAATCTTTCAAGAAAGATAATGTTTTAAGTTCGAAACCGCACTTTTTGAGTGCTCGGTCACATTTCGTCACAATATCTATATTTTTCGAATTTTGAGCAAGCAATTGTCTCAAATTACAACAAATTCGTGGTAAAATTCAAAGATTCAAACTTTTACCTAGTAGACTTAATTCTAGATACACCAAATCATTAGAGTGTGTTTGAGCAAGTTAAGTTTATATTAAACAGAATCGCTCAATGATTTCGGAGAAGTCTATTGAAATATTTCTGAGACTAATTCAAATAAAATCAATTTGATCGAAATGAAAATCAGCAATTATTTGAATTCGAAATGATCATATGGAAATTCATTGAAAAATTTCTAAAAATTAATTATTTCTTTAAATTATCGCATTATCTTATGAAATGTATGATACTCATAATGCATCGATAAAATAAAATACCCCAAAAGCTTTTTGGTCCTTTTCTCACATTTCGCTCTCAGTATCAACAGCTCAACTTTAAAAATTTAAAAGGGAAGTTAATTTCCATAAGCTTTTCTTCAATCAAGTCAGATTTCCTGGAAAACGTCATTTGATTTTAAAATCCGACATGTCTGTAGCTCTATGCCTCGCGTTTTCCAAAAACTGAAAATCTCCAAATAGATTAATGAACTCGTAAAGCACCTATCATCATTTCAGTTCTTTTCTCGAATTTTTCAAGAGTAGTTATTCTACAAAAAGCCTACTTCGTGTTAGGGGCCCATAAACGATAATAAATTATTCAGCCTTTACAAATTATTCACGGAAAATCCCTGAGAGAGTGGAACGATTTTCTTCCCGAAACCTCCCAAAATGATTAGATGCTTTCTATTTCCGGACAATCTATTTAACATAATGAAAGAGGTGGGTAGATTCATACTGAGGAAGATCCTTTTCGAATAGATAAATTGATTAGCATAATGAAAGATGCTTATGTTTTCTTGAAGAAGTCTCTAGGGTACTATCGAAAGATGATTATATAATCTGATAATATGATCAGGTTATATTATGCTATAGACATACGAAGGTTATTAGATTTTTCTTCTTAGATTTTTTTCATTGTAGAAATACTTTTCATGTATAATATTTTTCTGCTGAATATAACTAATGATATTTTACGCTCTTTAGATAAAGATTATACAGGATGAGTCCGGAGGAACGGGCCAAACTCCAGAATCGTATTGTAGACGTGAAAATAATTCAAAAAATCTAATATGTTCTAATATGATTCTCATTTGTTTTCGAGATACAGTGTATTAAAATTAGAATTGTTTTCAAATTTTTCTCTTATAGAATCTGAACTTCAAGAGATATTCAACTGAAATTTGGCATAAATATTATCATTGATAGTTCACACCATGTGACATGCCAATTTCGATATCAAATCTACAGGGTGATCTTTTCTCTGGAACACTGCCCATTGTTTTCCTCCAGAACTTTTTTTTGGTGAGCCACTGTTAATTTGATTAAATGTAGGAGCGTTGTTCACGTGAAAATAATTCAAAAAAACTCATATGTTTTTATCCGATTCTCATTTATTTTCGAGATATAAAATTCTAACTTTAACACACTGTATCTCGAAAGCAAATGAGAATCACATTAGAACATATGAGTTTTTTGAATTATTTTCACGTGTACAATACGCTCCTGGAGTTGGGCCCGTTCCTCCCGACTCACTTTGTATATACAAAGGCGTTCGATATCTTGGATCATAAACTGGTTGGTGCGTTGTATGTTGTTGTGTCGTTTTTTTTTCAATTTAGAAATCTTACGACGAAAATGTATTTTTAGAATCATCATTCATTTTTAAACCAAGTTGAACTTTTAATTCGATTTTAGCCGATACACAAGCAATTTCCACGAAATGGTCACCCCTTAACATTAAGTCCCCTTAAATCATTAAGGAACACTGTATAAGATGCATACAAAACAAATTCTGAAATTTTATACTTTGAAAGACACGAGGGTGTGAAAACCTCCATTACCATCATATTTAGGCCCTTCAATCAATCATCGGTCAGTCTTTATCGTTTGAGACCATTCTCGGCTCAAAATTCGAAAATGACATTTTTCTGTTCATTTTGAAAAGTAGGTTCTATTATTTCTTCAATTTGATTCAATTTGGTTGTAGTCTTAAGTATTTTAATCTTCTTATGCATTCACAGGAAAATCATGGCAAACTAAAATTTATTCATTTCTTCGAAGTTGTGTTACTCAATGAATTTTTAATTGATAATCAAATGAGAATCATGAAGTCTTCTTTCATTAAGAATAATTTCATGAAGGACAATCAAAGCCTAAAACAAATTACATTTTCACTCAAAAGTGGGAAAATTTATTTTCATAATAATGTCTCTTTGGTATTTCGATACTTGTAGATTGTATGGAATTCATAATTGTGTTTTAAAATAGCTGGGGAAAAGACTCTTTCCAATTCTTCCAAAACACAATTTGTTTTCTTGTTCCATTCCACATGTCATTTTTTGTACTACAGATGATTTTATTGTTTTTTCAATCTTTAAACGGCTAATGAAATTTTTTCTTGATTTCGCCCTTCCCAAATAGGTTTCAGGTCTTTCCCAAATAGGGTTCAGATTATTCCAAATGCTATATTATTCAAAAGAATAACCCAAAGTGTATGCATTGAAAAACAGTAAATGATAATAGAAATGTTTGATGATCCGTTTTTTAAATGAAAAAAATTCAAATCGAACATCCAAATGAGGAGTGGATTCAACAAATCTGCATTCCTGCGTTATTACCTCGCAAGTTAATTCTAAAACATTACTTCATTCTCACGTTTCCACTAACACAAATCAGCACGTCGAATTTCTTAACCTGCGACAAATAACAACACGAATACACAATCATCCATACCCTAAACTTATAGAACTAACTAAACAATAACAACATCACTCACCTTTCTAGCATCAATTAGCTGACCCACGAACAGAATTAAATTAATACTGACACTGCAGAATAGGAAACATTTCCATAAAATTCGTACAGCACGGAGTACAATATGAGCGAATAAGCAAAGCATCATAGTACTCCTTCACATTACGCGCTATGAATAATAATACCTCTTTGTTTACAGATTATAATTACTCTGTGCAAATATGACCAGATTTTAAAATGTAACTCAGGTATCGACAACACATTCCAAGTTGAAAATGTACGAAACACGATTATTAGGGGATTATCGAATTTTCGAGGAATGTTGCAACTGGAAGTGACATTCTTCGGGAAACGTGTAATAGACTGAGGAAAGGTCAACACGACCGGCTCCCTTGACTCACCTACCCCTCTTGCGTTTGTGAATGCGGTCCTCAGATAGATAAAAGTGAATCTCTTCCTTACCTTCGTAATTGGAGGAGGAAGTCGATAAAATTGTAGGAGTAGGGTGTACACACCTTCCACTAGGTCTTTGATCAGGTTAGGGACGAAATTCGTCAAACTTCGATCTTAAGGGGTAGGATTTATAGTCTAGTAGTTATAACTTGCTGATATCGCTGTGATTTGAGTGGTATTTTTTTTCGCAAAAGATCATCGTCGAAAAGGAAGTAGTAATAAGATGGTTCAATTTATGAAGCTCCTGATTTCCTCGATTTTTCCGATATTCTGCTTAAGTTTGGTATAATTCTGATGACACTATAAGTCGAAATTGGCACAAAACTTGAAATTAGTATTCTTTACACACACGCAGAATTCAATCTAGGTTGTATCTTTAATTACTGTAATACCAGGTTTTTCCCTCGATATCCTGCTTGGATTTTCTATGGTTCTCACAAAGATCTCAAAATGAAATTCTGCAGGAAGCTTGAAATTAATATTCCACATATGTATGCAAAATCGTAAGATCGTCAAAACGATCAGAATCTAATTTGATGATGGATCAGTGAATTGAACCTTACCGTTTTAGACCATTCTCTGCTCAAAATTAGAAATATTCAGACATTGTCGCGATAAAGCGATCTGTTCAAGGAACGAGCGCTAAAAATTGTCACTACTTGTACCTACTTCTCTATAAAACATCATTATAGAAAAATGTTAATGTTAGATACATGAAAAGGTAAATGAGAAATGTACTGACGTGAAGTTTGGAGTATCATATCGAAGAGGAGATTCGTGATGTCTGACAGAGTCTCACAGAGGCCTAAGAAAGTCAGGTAGAAAACATTGAACATTAAGCACTTTTACACAATGTCAGATATCACTTTTCTGAATAATTGAATAATTTTTATGAAAATACAAAAAATTTTATGAAAATCAGAGATGCTCGCTTAAGAAAATCTCAACCCATTTTATCGATGCTGTTCATCTACCTAAACACAACATTTCAGGAAAACCTGCTGAAAAGTTTCCGATATATTAATGCATATATATGAAATTTTATGAAGCTTTACCTCTAAAATCATCAGTTTTTCCAATTTTACACATTTACACTTTGAAGATCTCGGTCACTAGAACTTTTTTCCGAAATCGTCAAGTTTATCTTATAGACACAGTTTGATTTGACCACAATAATAAATAGAAATGTTGCAAATATATATAAATAAGACATGGATTCATTACTAAACTCTTGAGTAGAAATAGAGCATTATCTGAGTGGAAAGCAGTAGGTGAAAGTCGTTCAAAGTGAATGAAATTTTAAACATCAACACCCAGGGTATTGAAATGTTAAAAAACGTTTGAACACATTTCTTGAGGGTGACTATCTTAACGAATAAAGTACAATTTTGAGAAAAATAATTTTTTTCGTCGATTGGCAGTGAATATTAATTTTGCAGATACATTTCAATCAGCAAAGTATTACTTTTCCTGCCTTGGCAACAAAGTAAGAACTTTCCTCGATTATTATTCTCAATGGGAATAAAACATTTCATAAGTTGTCAAACTATGATTGTTATGGACATATACAATTCCACAGCAACTAACCAATGTAACAATTGCGATTTCTATCAAATTTCAATAAATTTATCACTAAAAGAAGGAAAAATGAAAAGATTGTGAGGATTGTAATAATTTGAAAATACAATATTCTACATATCATTATAAAACATCGCAGAAAAATTATATCTTCAACTCGGCAACAAAGTAGATTGACTCCCTTAGTTGAATTCCTATCAGCCGCGGCAGCCAATCTACTACTTTGCTGCCTTGTAAAATAAATAACAATTCAACTGAGGGGTTGAATATCACACACTACAAATATCATTTCCCTGCTTTCCAGAAAACCTAATTCCGATACAAATAAATTTTTCATTTGTTAATTGACTTCCTCTGATACAGACCTCCATAAAACCTATCGATCTAATCTGAAATAGACCAACATTATTTATTTCCGATGCACAAATCACATGGGAATATCGGAATCAGAATTCGATATAAAATGACATAATATCTGATCGACTCTCCCAAATGAAATGTTTCAAGGTTGAATCATAGAAATTATGTAGCAGGAATTGCAATTTGCTGCTTGAATCATTATGGAAGAGAGATTCTCAACATAAAAGGAAAAGTTCATAAATATCAATCAATTAATGAAATAATCGAATCATAAATTGTATTCAATTCACAATTCTACACATCAATTGAATTGAAATGTACGGGATTCTGGAAAACAATTTTCAAGTTGACACTGCTTTGATTCAATTAGATGTTGAATCCTCTAGAGGATGAAATTAGTTATTTAATGATAATCGGTTTGATTTCTAGATTCGTATAAATAACTCATTCATAATAATGAAGGTCATAATGAATAGACCAGATTCTTTGTCTAGTTAACAATAACATAATTAACATTAGATAAGTGATTTCCACCGAAAAGACGTCTAGTTTTCTGGAAGTGAGAGGAAACTAAATATATCTTGGAGAAGACAAATAATTAGTTGTTTTCTCAATTATTCATAGTTTTTCGACCTATATAAATGACTGATTAGATACGTCATTGATTATTTTTATTCACCTTCCGAATAGATGAATTTTTAGGTTTTATGGCCATTCAAATCAAAAACCTCTGTATCACAAAGTTCCACAATCAAAGTAATGAAATTTTGAGTCTCTTCCTTTACATTTTGTCACAATGTCTGTAACTTTGGAATTCGAACGGGGAATAGATACCTGTACGTATCAGAGAAAATTCGAGAAGAATATTGGAAAAAATGTAATGATTATTCCTGTGATAACAGGAATATCTATAATATCAAGACGTATATTATTCTAATATTATTTTAGGTTGTCCAACGAAAACATAACACTTCAATTTTCCGACTTTGAAATGAAAATGTGGAAAATCACTCGAACCCATCAATTTCTGATTCGCTTCAAAATATCCATGGATAATGAAATAACAACTAAAATAGTGAAATGTGGCATTTATCTCGAGAATATTATATTCTTCCACTATTTTACCTCTCATTTCGTTATCGATGGAAATGTTGAAGCAAAATTTCAGGATCAGATAGTACTCGAAAAGATCTTCAAAAAGAGGTGTTGCAACACCTCTCATCCCTATTAAAAATCAAGGGGTTGTACTAACCCCTTTTAGGGGGTTGCAGTTACGGAGATGCGAAGTTGTTCCCACCACATATAGGTATACCTATATGCAATTATTGGCACATGAATAAACGAGCGGTCGAAAGTTTCTGAACTCACGACAGTCGTCCTTTTTTTATATAAAAAGACTAATATTCATTTTTCTGCATGGTCCTTCAATTCTCAGTGAAGATTAACATAACTTCAAATTATATTTACAGGTCTTTCAAGATGTTCCTAGAAAGAAACAAAGTGAACTTCTTGATTTTAATTTATTGTGTGAGTATCTTACTTCATATTCCTAAATATGTCTGAACAATAAATATACTCAAAATATTCTTATTAAATATCTTTGTTTTGCGATCAACAGAGTCTCGCCAGTGCTTTACAGAAGAGAAGTATAGACTTAATCCAAGCCCATGGCTTGATATCAGATTCCAGACTGCCCTTGGATATAACTCCCACCAGTTACGATCTGGAATTTGAAACAACGCCAGATAACGATATTTTCGTAGGGAAAGTTAAAATTGTAGCTACTTGGGTAGAAGATACGGAGGAAATACAGCTACATGGAGATGCATTGTTTCAAATAATAGAAACCAAGGTCACACAAATCGGGAGCGATGATGCAAAGTGAGTAAAATCAAGAAATTTCATTCGATCATTATCATTTTTTATAGAACCACTTCTTCTCTATTGATCAATTAACACGATAAAGGCGTAGACAGGATCAAAACTAGAGGGGACAAACCATAGGTTTTGTAACATTTTATTAAATAACGGTAAATTACCCTAATTTCATAATTTTCGATAGTATAATCATTTTATTTATTTTTTTTAAATATTTCTCTTTCTTTTCACTTAAAGGCATCGACTGCTATGGTCATTTTTTTCAAAAATTTAATTCGTTGGTTCTTATTCATTCTTTTAACTGTTTCTTTTTATGATTTGATATTTTTTACGAGAAAATGATAAACCATGGTATAAAATTCACAGTGTATTTTTTCTATGGTATCACGTGTAATTACCAAGAGATATAATATAGCAAGAGTGTAGTATAAACCGTCACAAAATCAATACATTCAAAATTCAATAATCATAATCATCAGAACCCCAAAACAAAGTTAAAAAGAAAAGACTCCGGTAAAATATTATGATAATTTTTTTTCATAGGGAAAACTCATCGTCAAGCCCCTTTCAACCAATAAAAATCGGGGTTGAAAAAGCAGTCGTCAGACGAGGAAGCCCCGACCTAACAATATTCTTAGAAAAGCCTATAAAACAAGGGAGTCATTGCGAGATAGAGATTAGCTATGCCAGGAAGCTTCCAAATGCTACTTCGGGTCCAATATTCCACAGCACTTACCTAGACTCTGCTACGAAGGAAACAAAATGGTTCATATCTACCTACCTTAGGCCGAATCAGGCCAGAAACATCTTTCCTTGCTTCGACGAGCCTGGCTTCAAAGCTCCCTTCACCATTCATGTTGCTCGAAAAAAAGATATGACTTCCATCTCTAACATGCCCTTGAAGAGGACTGAAGATATGTAGGTAGATTGTTCTTATTTAGTTTTGATTATTTGTTCATTCAATTCAGATTTGTTGAAAGTAATATATTCCTTGTTATTTTGCCATGGAAATTTTTCTGCTATTTCATAGATCTATTCTATAAGATTTTTAGCGAAGTTAAAAACTAAAATGTATGCTTTTCAGAAAAGAACGACCTGGTTGGGTTTGGGATCATTTCGAGCAGACCCCTCCAATGTCAACATTCTCGGCTGCCATAGTAGTTTCAAGTTTTGCATCTGTATCATCCAATAAATCGAAAGGTGACCAAGAATTAATCATTCAAATAATAGTTTTTCCAAAAACAGGTTTCATTTGGATATTAAAAAACTTGAGACAATTCGCCCAAATAGTGGGCTATTCTGAATAATACCTCTTATTGGAAAACCCTTTTATAAAGGAGTTATTCACAACTTGTTATTATTGGAAATTTTTTCCTTCTATGAGAAATATATTCACAATCGTATCATTTCTAGAACAAATTTCGAAACTATATCCATTTTATTGTTTCAGATCGAGATATAAGGGTTTGGGCCAGACCTGACTTCATGCCATCTTTATTGAATGTTACAGAGAAGGTTGAAAAAATTATTGATGTTCTAGAAGATTTTTGGAAAGTTAAATTCCCTCTACCAAAACTTGACATTGTGGCTCTTCCAAATTTCCAAGCAAATCGTCCTGCAGATAGTTGGGGTTTACTCTCATACAAGTAAGCCCTCAAATATATTCTTCCATCTTCAATTAAATATAGCCTACACTCCAAAAACCACGTTTTGTGAAGTTGACTGTTCTCCATGTTATAGTCCATGTTATCCATTCATATACATAAGTGAATAATTTTCACAAAAATCAAAATTTTAAACATTTTCTGTTAGCATATACCTACAATTTGCTTGCAGATAAAACTGAATTCATATGTTTTAAATAATGAAATTCATTAATCCTCATATTATTAATTTCATTTTCGCATGCACCAAATTCTTTCATATCCTAAAGTCATAATGAAAAGCCGCAATGTGGATTTCTGAAGTGATGCTCGTACTTATACGCAATGTTTGATTAAAATCTTATCCATAAGATAATAATAGAGTTATTTGGATGTTTGTTGATATTAAAATTTATTGCAAACCAATATAATCTTCATACAGGACGTTTCATGAATTACTGGTCATAATTTCAGTGCGAATAGAAAGACAATATGAATAGTCGGAATACTCTGAATTAGTGGTGAAACACCTAGTTGTTTATGAGTGTTTTATGTATATCATCAAAAACATTCAGCCGGTATAAATCTTGAGGGGTTACATATATTTTCATGAAAATATTCAGGACAATAGCCAATATTCTGTTCTAGTTATTAATCAACAGCGCAGGTCCGGACTAAGAAAATAAACGATTATGGTTCTGCATTAAAAAAAAGTGAAAATGACAATTTTTATTTGTAATTCCTGGATTCCGACTTTCAAAATCAATTATTCTATCGAAATGAAAGCAGAAGTTTTTCTCGCAGAAAAACTTCTGTTGTATCTACTAAGTCACTCGGTTTAATAATAACATACTGGCTTTATCAACAAATTTATTCAGAATATAAAAATAAACTTCCTGGTAGCAACCCATGAAATATGAAGAAAATTCGAGAAAATGTTTCGATCTTAAATGATACTCTTGATTGCTTCACAGAGAAAGTGAATTAACAAGCAAAGGATCCTGGAATCTAGCGCATGAGATCAGCTATCAATGGCTAGGTAATCTAGCTACCCCTTACTGGTGGAGTGATGCTCATATCAATACAGCATTGGTTCGATTCCTAACAGCATATACCGTTCTTAAGGTGAATAACACATTCATATGAAAAAGTTAGCATAATGGGCAATTTAGAATAATGTTAATCAATCCTAAACTCTATCTCTATTTTTTCCAGATCGATGATATTGATTCTATCAATAATTGGCCTATGACAATGCTCTACTCGATTTATTACGAATTCAGCAAAAGATATCCCCATGGAAAGAGCACAGTTATCAAGCAAGATTCCACTGCAGCTAAAATTGAGCTGGTATTCAGAATGTTGAATTACACCATTGGAGAACAAACCTTCAAAGAAGGATTGCAGAAGTTCATGAAGGATAGGTGAGTAATTTTCCAAAGAATAATCAAATAATCGCTCCTATCAAAAATATTCATTATTACTTTTCCATTCATATAATTCTTCATCTACCTAACTAAACATATATCTCAATTATCAATCTACAATAAATCATTCAACTGAAACATATATTGATGGGTTATTATCTTGCGACCTCATAAACACTATAACCATTTACATTCTCATATAGACAATATAAAAACTTCTTCGGGGATGACATATGGAATTCACTGACAGAGCAAGCCAGACTTTGCAAGAAACTTGATGATGATGTCTCAGTGAATGACATTGCTGCATCTTGGATAACCAAAGATAGATTACCGGTAATTGATATTGCCAGAAATTATGATTCTAAGACAGCTGTTCTGAGACAGGTAAAGCAATATAAAAATATATAATAACAATCACTAAATGTTTCGAATATATTATATCAAGGTTCGGAGCTATGAACTGAAATCTTGTTTTCAATTTGTAGAAAGTTTTTCTTAGAGAAAGGCCACATGATTTACCAGACCAAGATAAGTTCGTTTGGTGGATACCCATAGTTCTCTTGACGCAAAACAAGCTGAATTTCTCAGATTCCAAACCAAAGCTTTGGATGAAAATGGAGAGGGAAGTTAAAATAGACAATATAGCAAATCATGATGAGTTCATCATCGTTAATCCAGAAGAAATTGGTAAATAATTATAATATATAGTTATATGACAATTCTAACCTGAAAAAACTTAGGTCCTTTCCCGGTCAACTATGATGAGAGAAACTGGAATTTGTTAGCTAGGTTCTTACAAACTGACAGCAGAACAAAAATTCCTGTAAATACAAGGGCAAAACTTATTCATGACGCGTGGAACTTGGCATATGCTGGAGATCTCAGTTTTGCAACTGCTCTCAATATGACGTTGTTCCTGAAGAATGAAAGAGAAAATTTGGCTTGGGATCCTGTGTTTACTTTCATTGACCACATTGGAAGACATATCGAAAGTCCAGCTATTCAAGAGAAATTCCAGGTAAAATACGTAGGAGCTGATGATAATTTATCAAAAATAAGATTTCGGCTGATTCCACCTATCCATATTGACAGCAATATAAGTATTAAAGTATTTCATTCTGAGTTGAACTGAAATATGAATTTTATACTGGTACTCATTTGAAGTTATTGATTAAAGCATTGTGTTTACTGAAGTTTCAGAATAAAAATCATTAATAATTTTCCTCAGCTTAGAGGTTTTAAAATTACAACCTGAATGAAGTACTTTGAATATTCGGAAGAGTAAAACCATTTTTGATTCAAATGAAACATATGCAATAAGGTATAACCACAAAAAAGATACTCACCAAAAATATGCTATATAATATCCACATGAACAAAATATAAACCAGGTCATTGATATTCTTCATAGTGTAAAATGGCTTTTTGTGTACTCAATAATAATCTGTACATACTCATACTCATTCACAACGACAGTTAGCAACTAGTTGATACAAAATATTAACATCTGCATAAAATACACAATTTTCATTATTATCATGTTTTATCGAGGTATTATCTTGTATGTGGGAGCACTTAAATCACCTGTCTTCTGGTAATTTATTTCGAACAATGTGAAGTATCCAAAATATTCACCTATTTCCAAAATTGCGATTCAAACACTATATAATATTCTGGACAAAATAATATTATTAAGCACTCATTATCATTTCATTATTTTGTAACAATTGAAGATTTTACAACAAATGATTCATGTGTACAATATTTTTTTTTTTTGAGTACGATATACTTCATAACAGAGCAAGCATAATAGGTATTATTATTATTATGATTTGAACTTGAGCATAATAGGTAAATATTCATTGATTTGAAATATTTAGTGTATGGAAATAAAAAGTTCATCCGCCCTTCATGACTATACTAAGATATAGGACTATTCAATGTTCTAAATTTCAGCATAGACATGATGGACAGATGAATTAATCAGCCAAATATTCACATTATCTGAAGAGTAAATAGAAGAGCAAGCAATCATTAATTAAGTAACACGGATTCAATAAATCTTGCTAAGAAATTAACAGAATTTATCAGCTATGCAACTAAAAATACACAATATACTTGGTTAGCAGTTCTTATGTTAGCATAAGTTGATCAGGGCATCTCAATTTCAAATTATCATATATAGAATATGAAAAGAGATACCTATATTTGAATAACGTTTGTATCGACTTAGGAACTCATTCATGTTTTAAAACTGAAATCACTTTGTTGCGTTACAAATTTTCGAAATTTGAAAATTAAATTTCCTTGGAACAGAACTTTCTGTTAAACGGAAAGACAAATTAAATGAGCTTCATTTGTGGTTTGAGAATAATTTAATCCTATATTCATGCATTTTTGACCGTTCATGACAATGTCTATAATTTTCGAATTTTTAAATTAATCAGATCTTCAATGCCGTGGTTGAATTCGAAATATGATTAGGAATTCCGTAAATATGGCCGTTCGAAATTTTGAGCTTCTGTTACTTTGACAACACACCAACCAAAAAAAAATCAAAAATCAGTTTAAAATGACAAAACATTCAGACATACAGTCTAGACAACTGTGTGGTCTATACAATATTTAAAAACACTTTGATATTCACAGCTACCGATTTTGATGAACTCAATTCATATATCAACTAGTTCAGATTGTCGATAAAATACAATATCTACCTAAATATTTTACGTTTGAAGTGGGTTTGCAGTAGATAGTGAGCTGGATTGAATTGACTCATGAGTAAAAGTTAATGTTATGGATTATCGAAAATATTTTACGCGATATGATTTCATATTTCAGCTATTGTATCGCACCTATATGTACCTACAATTGTTCAGTAGATAACGATAGGGAATAAGAATTCATTCAAAGCGGAGTATCGAAAGCTATTCTCTTATTCATATAATATGAATTTTTTATACGAATTATACTAGACAAAATATAATGATTTTGAATCACTTGAATTGATATTTATATTTTCCTTCGCAAAAACTCAAATAGTTATTTCTGTATCAGTTATAGAATGTTATTCCAAACTCCGTCTGTTTTACAATAAACAATTCACTTCACACCCAAGTTTCGTACAATTATTTAGAATAGAAATATTTTTGAGATAGTGAGAAATGGAATTTTTCCATGAGAGAAATATAATATGTAGGAATATTTTGCCTATCTATTTTGTCGATAAAAACAAGGAGCTTTACACCAAGGTCGTGGATTTTTTTTTCGTATATCGATCAACTTTCAGTGTTGAACTTATTCGATAAAAACCATACAAGAATCCTTGAAGTATCACAATCCTATTCTGGATTGTACGTAAAATATAATGAAAAACGCAATGGCCTAATTTTTCATAACTATCAGCACTTCAATCGGCACTAGTAATATCGTTTTTGAAGCAGTCATCTATTTCAGAAAAGAAAACATATCCTTGGAAAAATTATATAAATAATATAATATAAAATATAAAATTACAAAGAGAATAGAAGAAAATAGTGAAATATTTCAAACATAATTTTGAAAATTATTTTACTGTTTCCGGAAAATAAATATATTTTCTCAAACTAAATCATTTCCTGATTCACTTTTCAGGCATACATAAGATCTCTTCTAACTCCGCTATACAAATACCTCGGTAATGAACCAACTGAAGATGAGAATGAGACAAAAGCACACCTACGATCCTCATGCAAAGTTTTCCTGTGTGGTGCTGGTTATAAGCCGTGTATAGAAGAAGCACAAGCAGCATACAAGAAATGGATGGAAATGGAAAATCCTGATGAAGGCAACCCGTAAGTGAACAGCAACAGTCAACCTTTCTAGTTTTTCTACAAAGTGGGCACCGGATGTACAATTATAACGAAGCATGAAGCCAGGGCCGGCGCGAGTAATTTAGGCGCCTGAAGCAGAGAAGCACTGCTGAAAAAGCATCAATAACATCATGACCTCTGTCATAACCAACATGATTATCTATCACACTTCAAGATACAAAGGGCGGTAGGGCATGCAAAGTTTCAATATTGCAAAATCGTAGGTATTTTCCACATGTTGAATGTGTGAACATCGGCTTCCAAATAATTCGAAAAGTAGTGTTGTTTTTCGTCTTTGTGAAATACATAATGATTGTATTCCTTTTTCAATGAGTGTAATAGGGAATTCTGTTTATATTGGTTGGCCTGCCATTATACAGGCGATTTAGTAAAGGCGATTTGAGGATTATTATTGCAGGGAATGTTGACAAACGCAGCGGAGCGAAACAACCTTATGGTATGTTCAAGAATCAAGGATGAAATATGAAAAGGCGCCAGCCATCTGGGCCGAATTGCCGCCCTCAAATAAAGGCACCTGAAACGGTCGCTTCACTGTTTCACCACTTATATAATAATACGCAAATTGAATAAATAAGAATGAAAGAACTTTAGTCAAACATTTTTAGCTTATTTATCAATTACTTATTTTGCAGGATAGCTAATCAATATCTCTGTCCAGTATTCAAATGGGGTACTTGGGATGAATGGTACTTTGGTTTCCAACGTGTATTGAAGTTCCCAGCTGAAAGAAAACAAAGTGAAAGAACTTACCTATTAAAAACTTTAGCTGGATGTCCAAACGATCCAGCCACCATTGAGAAGTTCCTCAACTTCACAGTTTTAGCTCAAGATGAACACTTCAAAGACACTGATTTATATCTCATATACAATATGTTGACTGGTAATCCGAAAGGGTATACAACTCTTTTCGAATTCTTGAGGGACAATTTCGACAAGATCAAGAAAAGGTTAGACACCTTCAAATTAAACTAGATCTATACAAGAATCAATTTTTATTCTCTAAAATTCAATACTAAGTAGCTAACAACTCAAACCTAATCTGCCATCTATGCTCTATATCTTTATCCAGTTTTCAAATTCAGCTGTCACAATCCATATTTGATATATGTTGATTCTGCAACGATATTAGTAGATAATATCAAAAAAATGTTTTCAGATTTGAAGCCAAACCACACTTATGGAATAGTCTAGTGACTTCAGCAACAACAGTCTTCAAGACTCAAGAAGGCATGGATAAAATATCTAAGTTATACGAAGAAAGAAAAAATGATTTTGGAACTGCTGACTTTGTGATAGAAAAAGCTCTCAAAAATATAAAGGAAGAAGTTGAGTGGAGTAATGACAACTTGCCAGTTATAGAAAACTGGTTAGATAATTATTTGAAGGAAAATAACCAAGAAGCCTCCGAATAATCATCGTTCAGTGATCATAGTAATCTCATGAGCAAATGAGATCATTTGGGATAGAATTGAATTCTGCAATATGATTAAGTATCTCAAGAGAGCATGTAAATAGTAAATAAATTACATGGAAAATAATCCTTACCTTCTTCCTTTTTAAGTATTATTTACGTTCGTGATAATGTTTCGAACCTTGATATATGTCCGAAAACAAATGAAATATAAAATCAAACAACAAATTCATATTCAAATCATTTTCTATTCATTCAAAGCATGAATATAATGAATTTCGTGAAAATTTGAGTTAGATAGCAGTGGAGGTTCAAAGGGAAATGAGAGATTTCTTGTTTAATTTTAAGAAAAACGCTTTTTGAGATAGAGGGTGTTTCTTGTAGTAATCTTTTGTGATTATTATACTATTTCATCGAATTTTCATTAATATTCGCTACAGATTGGGTAAATAAGTACCAAATTTTATAATCGATTATTCATCACAGCTTACTAATTGGATCTTTATAATAATTAGGATTTTTCTGAATATTACTAGAGAATTGTTTGAAATTTTTAATAGCTGAAATAATGAAAATTGTAAAAATATATTACATTCTTTGTCTTATTTTGAAGCAATCTAGCATTTATTGCCGATCCAAATTTGTGATGTAATTAAATAAAATATGTAGCTTTTTTCGAACAAAGAAAAGACATCACTCATCAGTATGAATAATTCATCGCTGATATCTACTTCGTATATTTCTAGGTATGCCAAAAATTCAAATGATTATGAATATTCAACGTTCAAGGAAAGACGCAATACTAATATTTCCGATAATTGCAATTGAAAAAAACTACTGAAAATATTTTCTTTCTAGATGTGGATATCATCTTTCAGCTACAAAACAATGTAAGGGAATGAATACTCAGAACATAAAATTTATCGAAATGAAACATGCACACATAACACAAGTTTGATCATTATTAAAACTGTTAATAGTGGATCTACCACAAAGAAGAGCAATCGAAAGAATATTTTCACTAGCTCAATTTATGAATTCTCATTAAAAACCAAACAAAGAATCAAAGTGCGATTATTTTTTATTTAATTTATATAAATCAACAAAATAAGAATAATTCTAAGGCGACTGCAATGTTGCAATTTGCAACTTATAGAGACCTTGTACCTATCTCATATAACAGTTTGTGGTCTAAGATCGTCCAAGTCAGTGTTTTTCTGGATTTTTTTCTGCTTAAGTAAGAGGTATTTATGGCCTCTAACCTCAATATTAGAAATAATAAAATAAATAGCTCCATAAAAGAGAAAATTCCGGTAACATTACCTTTTTTTCAAAATTGGCTCCATTCGAATATAGGTACAGTTTTATAACCCCTGGTTAGTCGCAAGGATGCCTTTGAAGAATGAAGGTGAATTGATTCACCCACTCGAAGCCACCTTTCTTTGTTCTTCCTCTCCCAATTTCCGGTGCAAAAACAAAATTCTTCTGCTAACCAAATCACCTAAATCCAATAATAATGAGATATTCTTCTCGTAGACATGTAGGTTTTTGTCTCATCTTGGTCTATATTATCTTTTAGTGAGCCATGACCTTTATTATCATACATCAAACTTTTCGAAATATCCTATGTAAAAAGCATCGAACTCCTTGTATGTCTCATGAAGGTCTGTGACAGTCAGACTAAAAAAACATAATCTTTCATAACTGCAAAACTATTTATCACTCAATCATTTTGCGTTTTTTATATTTTTCTTCTAATGTAGGGCTTCCATTTTTTTTCAAATTTGTAATTTTTATGTGTAAGTACTAATTTCGGTGGAGTAACAAATTTTTGAATTAGTTTTTAGTTTCTATTCGTAGAAAGAGTACGAATTATTGAATGTTGAATATTTTTACCATTGTGAGCAATTCTAATGATTTAGTATTGATAATAATTGATCAATATCTACGGATTCAGTATTATTGATGATATGTAAATGTAAATGATATATAAATGAAATCACTCGCAATCTTCAAACTACTACTATGTAATCGAATGAAATATTGCATAATATGGTACTTATATCTTATCTTATAGAAAGTTTTATATCTTTTCTTATTTTTTTTATTATTTATTTGCTATTTATATCATTCTTGATTTCTCCCAAATAATACGAGAGGAGTTTCATTTCTTACTTCTCATTTGAACGATGGTTAAATCGTCCCAAAAATATTTGTGCTTCTATATGTACTGAATGCAATCAAGCGATAAATGTTAAGCATATCCTTCTCCAATGAGAACAAACAGGTAGTATGAACTTGGAGTCCTAGTAGAGATCCTATAAGACCGAACTCTGGAGCCAATAAACAAATTTCTACCAATCTGATCAATCAAATTTGATTTTATTATGTATCTCTTCTTTTATGTAAAAATGAAAATGATGTGTAATAATTGTAATTTCAATGTTATTGTTTCGTAGTGCTAATGATCTATGTAATCGAAGCACAATAAATTATATAAAAATATGCTTTGGCAGACTCGCAATTCAAAATTTTTCTTTAACTCTGTTTAAGGTTTTCCCGAAATATGATCAACTGTAATAAGTTTAATTTAAATATCAGGTACCATCTGGCATTGACCTTCCTGAAATCTCTGCCCATGTCTTTTGAAGGTTCAAATTCAAGGAATCAATGCTATAGGACATTTAATTATGAAATTATTGAAAAATTAATACTAGAATTCCTAACCCTCATGATACCCAGCCATAAAAATTCAATTTTTCGATGAAGAATGAATGAAACTGGATTGAATCTACATAATAAGTTTATTTGATTTTTGTTAAGAACCCCTGAAATCAAAGAATATATAATATAATCATTTTATTTTTGGACTAATATAAATTCTAATATGATTTGAAACAATAACTTGTTCAGAAGATATGTCACGAATGTTAGTGAAATGACCACATTGAAACGGCTGTCAAGTTTTCTACTCTATTACACAATCAATTACAACCGGCCAAAGTTTAACGTATCCAATTCAAGGTTCAAGAAATGTTTAATATAGAACGTCCTACTCTTAATGAAAGTTTCCTGCCAACAGAATTTACAGGAGTATAATAATTATGAAGTAATTGTATCAATCCAATGTACCAAGATTCATTGAAACCATTCAAGAATAATACTTGGAATATAAAGACTAAACACTAAACAATAAAAGAAATGTTGATATAACTATTGGTGAATCTTTTATGCTTAATTATCTCCTAGTGGCAACTGCAAGGTAAATTAAACTACATGAATTGTTTTTTTTTCTCTTTGAGAAATTTTTATTTCAGACATTATCAATAATCTTCAGCTCAAACATTCGAAATTTCAATTCAGTGGAATGTTCATATGGAACTTAACATATAAATTCCTGAGTATATTGCTTCGAATCTTTTCCTATTCTTTATATTAAGTTCTGAATATTGTTCTGAATATTGTTGTTGAATTTGAATATTCAAATAGTTCTTACTTGTATCGTTAATATATTAGACATTTAATCAATTTGATTGAAAATTTTCTCTTAACTTCTACCCATTCTTACAATAAGAATGAAATAGCAGCAAAAATAACGAAGAGAAACTCAATATTTTCAAGAAACAAATATGCTTAAATGATGGTATGTACCTATTACTCATATCCAGTTTCTTGAAGCAAAAGCCAATACTGTATTCTTCATTTTTTGTCTATGGTCTTCACCTATCAGATCTTCTCGTGTCCAATCAGTTAATTCAAAATGATCAAGAGTATTTGTCACTTTTCCTCTCTGAGAACAAATTATCTTCAGCATCATCAAAACATGGTAAACCTCATCTGGTGCAACTGCATTCAGCTCCTTGTTGAAGTTATCCCAAGAATAAGGGTCCATATCGATTCCAAAATATTTTAGAGTGTCGATGAAGGAAGCATAATACAATTTGATGAAATGGTCCAAATTTTTCTCAAGAACATCATTTTGGACGCTCGTAAAAAGAAAGAAGATCAAATCTCTGATCGGTGAACTGTAATTAGTGAGTTGGAAGTCTAATATTTTGCTTTTGGTTATTTTACCATCGTCGTCTTTCAGAACCATTATATTTGACGTCCAAACGTCACAATGGGCTATGGTTCCATAATGTTTGCTGGGTTCTGGTCTTATAATATATGGGTTAACAGCACAATAGTCAACCACCTTCTGCATTCTGTCCAAATAAGGTGTGAGCTCTTCACACTGTCTAGCTGCTTTCATTATTGAATTGTGAAAGACGTCAATAACTTCAGTACCAAGTTGTTCAGGTCCTCGATGGCGAACCAAACCTGGCATGACTTTCTCCTCGAAAACATCAGGTCTAAGTTGCTTCAAAGCGATAGGAACTGCATGAAATCGAGCTAGATCCTGTAACACCACATCAGCACCTTGCGAATCAAAACCAACTAGTCTGTCCATCGTTTCGTACCCTTGATCCTTCAAGTTCTCGAATAAAAGCACCGCGTTTCGATCTACCACATCATTATTGCCATGAAGATTGAACCGCGATCCAAAACATTCAGGGAAACACGTTAACAACTTCTCTTCCAGAAAATTAAACTCCTTCTGAAACTCAATCAGTGTCGGTATGGTAACAGTATATGCGAAATTTTCCTTCTTGAAGGTGACTAGCACATCAAAGGCTTTCTGAAGTAATTCACTCACTGGAATTTGTTTTGCGACCAAGTTCAAATTTCGCAGCACACCATTAATTTTAACGAGCATGTCCACTTTGAGTATTATACTACCGTAATGTTCTCCAGGAGAGGTAAGGAGTTTCACGTTTTTTTCCTGTATTTCCACATTGCTTTTGAAATATTTCGACAGGAGTTCGGACACCTTGACTAGCTCGAATTTTTCCATGTTTCGTGACACACAAGTGTTTATTTCCGATCAGCTAAAATTATCTGGCATCGATTATCCCAACGAAAACACTGGCAAAACTATTCACTTCATAACGCTTGGCTAGCGCGAGTTGTACAAATGGGTACCATGTGATTTCACTAGTGGGGTATTCAAATTGCACTCCAAGCTTATCTTCCAATTCTTATTGAATTGGATAATTATCAATTCGAAGTGGATAATAAAAGAATACTAAAAAGTGGAACATACAGGGTGATTCACCGGGATGGCCTATTAGACGTTTATGGAAAACTAATCATAGTTTTGTGCTGGAAATTTGCATACTGGGGTTTCAGACAATGATCTTTCTGCCTAAAATATTTTCAAATCTCTTCAATTATCTACCGGAAACAGACTGCTACTTCCTTATTTCAAAAGGTACACCCAATGTATTATTGCATCATCAAATAGCTTTTTTGGTGAAAAACTCAGCAATATGACATACCTTTAGTAAAAACTCAACACATGAATTAATGAGATTCTTATGAGAAAAATGGTGACGACGAGGATAATTTTTATAATATTTCTGCAGAAAATGTTTTTTTCGTAAAAAACTTTTTTATTTTCGATTCAGTAAATACGTACTATTATAAGCCTGTTTGCGGTTTGGACCAAAAATGTACAGGGTGTTTATCAGGTTATCATGAACTTGAACAACTCAAATTCATCAAAACTTAAGATTTTCAAATTAGAACCTATATTATTTATTAATTCTGTCAATTACTCGTATAAAAAGAGGGAAGGGTTACTTAAACATACCCTAGACCTGAAATGAATACTTCAAAAGTTATGGAGGAAGAACTTTAAATGAGGAAAAACCGCAATCTAACTGTGTGGAATAGTCTGTGATTTTTGGAAACACAGAAAGAAACTAAAACTCGATGTTTCATTAACTAAATTTGAGATTAATTTTTAATTAATTGTTCGTTGGTATTGTTGAAAAATCCATAAACCAATGAAATTTTCAATTACGAAACACATTGGTTAGGTTATGGTAGGTCAGGTTATTTTTGAACGTCAATAAAGCAACATTATTATTATTATTATTGATTACAATTCATGAAATGTTAAATTCAGTCATGGAAATATCGAATTTTAGTTTATTTCTGTGTTTTCCGGAAATCGCAAACTACTTCGAAAATAAAATAGGTTTTTTCGAAAATAGTAATTTACGTAACAAGTCCGGAAAATAGGGTTTTTTTGGACGAATAGACAAAATTCCAGGACGAGCGTTAGCGAGTCCTGGAAGTCTGTGAGTCCAAAAAAACCATTTTCGGGCGTGTTGCGTACAATATTTTTTCGGCAACCATGTAAAATAACACTATCGCTGCTGCTTTCCATATTTTATTGCGATTGCGATAAAAAAACATGCAAATTTTTGACAACTAATTTCATATGAACTGTCAGCCGTTATCTCGGTTGCTATGAATTCTATGATTCTTTTCCGGCCTAGTCCGGGAAGTACGTACTTTCCGGACTAGGCTACTTTCTCAGAGAAAAAGCGTCCGGGAAGTGAGCACTTCCCGGACGGTTGCCGAAAAAAAATTTTCTACAGAAATATTCGAAAGAATATGAGTCCTCGTCGTCACCATTTTTTTCATTAGAATTCCATTAAATCAAGAACTGTTGAGTTTTTCTCCAAGATATGGCATATTGCTGAAATTGTAATCGAAAAGGCTATTTATTCATGTAATAATATACTGGGTGTGCCATTTGAAATGAGGAAATACAAGTCCATTTCCGGTATACAACCAGAAGTTGTAGAGATCTGAAAATATTTTAGGTAGAAAGAACATTTTCTCAAAACCCCAGTTTGTAAATTTTCAGCAGAAAATTAGGTATAATTAATTTTCCATAAACGTCTAATAGGCCATCTTGGTGAATCACCCAGTATAGAGTGTTCGGGAATGTATATTTTAATATAACCTTCAAAAAGTCTCAAATTTCATTTTAAACGGATGTGCATCAATAAATTGACTCCTCAGTTTGGTAACAAAATTTTGCTCCGCATGTCATTATTTGCTTTCAAACTTTTATCAGTTATTACGATGTACATATTATCTGTATGTCTGATATTGATAAGTTCAAATCTATATTTTCTTTCAAAAGATAACGACAGAGAACTATGTAGGTCAGCAATGAGTGTCTATTCAAAAATTGGCACAATTTTAATCGATCAATCAACTCCTTGATTCATTTAGAATTCAGTTGTGAAACTAAAAATAAATTAAATGCAAAAATTATTTGTTCGTAACACAATAAAATAGGGCTAGAAATATAGAGACGAAAATGTTACTAGAATGATTGGAAACAAGGACAATAGGTCGAAGATTATTCGATAGAATGCCCAAAAATTATTATTGAATCACAAATAGTTCAAGTACATTTTATGTCTATGATTGTATTTAAATGAAGCGATTCCGTTCTTACGAAATGAGAAGAAATTAAAAATGGGACCTCACATTCAATATTTTTCATATCCCGACTTCCCTGAGCCCTCATAGAAACTCAGCTTGTACGAGTGCCTAAAGTTCAATCAGAAAATTTGACAATTTTTCCGTATCCCATAATACCTATATGTGGCACACAAGATCGGAATCTGGATGGGTTGCTGATTTATCATTCATATGTATGTACAACTATCTAGCGAATGACTCTTGAAATTTTCAGAATCGCTTTCGGGTATAAATGGTCAAAATATTATCTTTACCATTATCTGAATTCGTAAAATCATATAAAGAATTGCACATTGATATCTCGAATGCATTTCAAGGTCAGTGCAATTAGATGGAATACCAAAATCAATACGAAATTTTCCGTATATGTGTTAATATTCTGAATATTATCTTAGTGACGTTGACATCCGTTATAACTTTGTTCAATTCAAAGTTTGTACCTATATCGATCAGCTAATGGTATAAGTCCTTTCAAGAGTGACAGAGAGTGTATCAAATTCGTATCAACGGTTAATTTTCTCCCCAAGACCATTCCATAGTGGTGTCCCGCAAGGATCAGTCTTGCGGCTACTCTAATTTCTTCTTCTAGTTTCTGATCTCCAATCTTCACTAAAATCAAACTGCTCACAATAGTCTGATGACATAAAATTGTGTTAAAACCTTTGTTTCGCCACGGCATTGTACAGAAAGAGCACAAAACGTTATCGCAATGGTATTCCAATATTCAGTATTGCATGTCGGTAAAAATAACTCTAGAATGGATTACGCAATCGAGAACCAAATACGCCTGATTTTCACTACCACTTGAAGTGATCATATCGGATCGTTGGGACTACATTGTGTCTGAGGCAAGGAGAAACACCTTGTGTGTAGAAGAGCCTTTCATAGATATAACCGGTAATATTTCAATATTTCACCACTTAGGTAAATCCGCCAAATACTAGAGTTTTCTGGACCTGTTTGGAGCCCATACCAGGTGCCTGAAAGATATGCTCTTGATAAGGTATAGATATAGGTGATCTACATAACTTATGGCCAACCAGCCAAATTAAGCTGACGATCTGAAGCAACTCTTACTTCAATGCTTCGCTGAGCGACGCTTGAGAAGTGAACTCATTATAACCTATCCAACAAATGCACTATCATTTGAATACTTTAAATTAATTCTTTTTCAACCAGAGCCACCTATAAAGTCACATATTCAAAGTATACAAAGTACAGAATTTTAGAACAACTTTTTAACCTAGATACGACTCTTGTTCTAACCAGCGGTGAATGCGTTAGTGTTTGTTTGTTTTCTTTCTTTTATAGGAGCATAGTTTGATTTGATAGTTATTCTTATGAATACCTATATCTTGTTTTCAATTATTTTTAAGTTTGACTTCTAAGGTAGTTACAATCTTCGTTTTGCTTTTGATTTCTTATGATTTACCAAACGATTTACTTATTGCACACTTATTCTTTTTGGGCTTTCAGAGAATATTATCGCAGCTCTTTTTTGTGATAGTATCAATAATAATTTTGTATTGGCTTCAGACAGAATGATCATCTTATATCTTCGAGAATTAAAGAAGCTACAACTCAAAAATTAAAGAATATATTTCATTAATCGAATTCAAACATTCAAAAACCAAAGTTGGTAATAACCGAACTCCAGTTTCGAAAAGTTATAAAGAATCTTACAATTCTCCTGAGTCAAATATGAAGTTCTACTCCATAACAACATATAAAAAGTTATAAAAACCTATAATCTCGTGTGAGAACGAACAATCTAAATTACTTAAGAACTATCTTAGTACTGATGATTCATCTCGAACTTCTCTTCGAAATTCTGATAACTAACTGGATAAATATAACAAATAACATAAATTAAAAATAATTTACAAATCTAAAATAACACAGTCAAAAGCAAGATATCATTCAGTAAATTCCTTTACTCGATCGGAATAGCCCATGGGTGTATTTTGTGACCATAATGGATGGCATATAATTCGTCTCTGAATTTTCGGAATACTGGGTAGGTGTGTTCCATTGTTGGTATTCGAATTAGTTCTCCTTTGTAGTCGATTGAGGATATTGGACTTATTATGCAAGCCGTACCACTTCCAAACATCTCTAGCAGCTGTAAAAAAGTATTGAATTATTAAATGAACGCTGCTAATAATCAAAACAAGATGTGATTTTTCAAAATATGCTCATTGCAAATCATCAAAAATGGGCATTAACATGAAGTCAGGAGCTTTTGAGCCGTTGGAGATGACACAACCTAATACATATAGTATTATGTAAGTTCACACCTTTTTTTAAAAGGCTGTGAAATGATTTCACTCCAACGACTTGAAATGTTAATATAACTTCATGAAGATATTATTCTTTTACGTACTCTATTTTGCTTGTTCAATTTTATTAGTTCTCCCATTGTCAGAACTTTTTCCTCTAGACGGAAATCTTTGTACCGTAGAGCCAAATCCATAATTGAACGTCTAGTAACACCAGGTAAGATCAAACCATTCAGAGGTGGTGTAGCTAGAACTTTATCTGAAATTAAAAAAAACTGAATTGAAATATTTCTGTCCTAGGTTCAAAACGTTACAACATGAACAAATTTGTTCATATACAATTTTAATAGGCGATATTTTTCTTATATTATTGTTTAATCAATAATTTGATGTGAAAACATCAGATAATATCCAAAGAACAACAAAAGTAATATTTCCTTTTCCAAGAATTTCTTTCATACCAACTATAAGAACGGATATATTACGAATCAATTTTGTTATCTTCCATAAATATTTCACTTTGGATTGCATATCACAATTTTGTAGCATGACTCTGGAAATATGATTATCTTCTTACGGCATTCATCGAACCATATTTCTTGATTAATGATAAAACAGCAAATAGGAACTGATATTGACACAATTTAGTCAAAATTTACGTAAGAAAAATATTTTCATCTTTGCGAATCTTAACATTTCCCTATTACCAAAAATTCAGTTCAAACTAGATACTGCGGCAAAGAATCCACGTGTACGCACGATATACATAATACTATCAATTTATTTATAATTATATTTTGGTAATTCTGGCTATTCTATTTTGATTACAATTAGTCTCTTCATAAGTACATATTTGATTATCAATAGTAAAATGTTGACCAACGAAGTTTTTTTGAGATAAATATTCCGTAGAAGATTGAAAACTGTTGATAAGATCATTGATTCATAATATACCTAACATTTAATATATGGGTCAGTAGCGTAAGACACAAAAAACAGGAAATTATTACTACAAAAAACTTACTATGAGTTTAGTCTCGTCAACTCAGAATTTAATATACCAAATCTTTTATTGAATAAATCAACAAACGAACATAAAAAAATACAAAAAATATATAAAATTAATCAAACTGAACAAAACGTACTATCCTCATAAAACTCCCTATGCTGCACTTATTAGGTCTAATGAAAAAAAAAAATTATTTTTCCAAAAGGGGGCTTCAGTTATCTATATCTCGCGTTGAATAAGTCTGATCGGATTTCACTAGATGGCGTTAGAAAGATGAGATTTCGTACTACAAAAACTTTTGAGACAGTTTCGTGATTAGTTGACTCAGTTGAGTTTGAGCATCGTCAAAAATGGACACTAGCAAAGAAAAAATAAACTATATTTTACAGTTTTTCTTCGATAAAGGTGGTTTGTGACTGGTGATGAAAATTGGATCACTCACGACAACGTCAAGAGAAAACGGTCGTGGTCGAAACGCAGTGAACATACCAAAGTGACTTTCTACCCGATCTATATCTTAACCTTCAATACAAACGTAGTCATTTAAGCAACAAAATCTCTTGTAGAAATTATTTCCGGTTTGAAGTTCAATCATACTGGCCTAAAAGTTTTATTTGAAAACTGTCCATAGGCGAGACAAAACATAATATTAAGGCGCCCTCTCACGTACTACCAAACTATCGTTTCGCAGATCTTTACTATTTTCTACTCTAATTTCACTGCAGCTCGGTCGTTATATTGAAATCTCAATTCTTAAGGTCTTCATCATCAGGTCAAATCGACAGTTCTGGAACGACAGATCGCTGGTACGGAAGAACCTTTATTGAAAGTTTCTAGTACAAACCTAATAGGAATAGATTCTTCGTCATATTTTATTAAGAGGCTTTCCTATTAGCTTTGTTCTAGAAATTTTCAGTAAAGGTTCTCCCGTACCAGCGATCTGTCGTTCCAAAACTGTCGATTTGACCTGATGATGAAGACCTTAAGATTTGAGATTTCAATATAACGACCGAGCTGCAGTGAAAGTAGAGTAGACAATAGTAAAGATCTGCGAAACAAGGAATAACACCGAAAATTATTCAATAGATCATATTGTTCATAACAAAATAAAATATGCGAAATATTGTTTATACCTCCATTTCTGTCGACGTAAAAAACAAAAATGTTCATTGTCCCCACTTCTGTGAGATATTCATCAGCACCATATAACCAAAGCACCTGCTGTCTTCCTTTTGCCATTGCTTTCTTCTGAACCCTGATGGTGGGACCATAATTCGATCCCATTTTCTTATCTCCACAACCTCCAGGCCATGCTCTTGTGAACCTTGGATCCGCAAGAAGAGATATCCCTTCTTCTTTGGCGTCGAAGTATGATCCAACGGGACAAAGAATTGTATAGAGGAGAGCTGATTCTGAATGTGCTACTCCAAGGGTTCCCTGGAAAAAAAAATTAGGAATCATGTAAGGATACAATTTGAACCAATTTAAATAACTTATTTCTACGAGATTGCGCAAAGTAGTACTTTTCTACTTTCATTTCCAGCAAAACCTATATAAAATACAGGGTGGCCATTTGAAAACGAAACAGACGAGATTACAGACGAAATAAAGTTTTTCGATAGAAATGCTCGGACAGGTCGATTTCTGTTTCGAGGGTTAGGTTACGGACGCATAGCGCTTCAACCCTTGCTGCTATAACCCCCACCCCCAATTTTTGAATAGGGAAGATGGGGTGAGTGATACCTCAATTTAAAGGTATTTTTATACTGATTTCAGCACAGTAATTGTTTTTTCATTTTATGCATTAGTTCTCGAAAAATTCATGCGTTAGTTAGTTAGGAAGGAAGCCACAGTCATGGTTGTTTTGAAGCTCAAAATGTCGATTTTTCACAAAACACTACAAGTGCCATGAAAACACTACTTCATTTTCAAATACTTAGTAAAGAATATTTCGAGAACTAATGCATAAAATGAAAAAACAATTACTGTGCTGAAATCAGTATAAAAATACCTTTCAAATGAGGTATCACTCACCCCATCTTCCCTATTCAAAATTTGGGGGTGAGGGTTGTAGTAGCAAGGGTTGAAGCGCTATGCGTCCGTAACCTACATCTTAAGTTGTCCCCCTCGAAACAGAAATCGACCTGTCCGAGCATTTCTATCGAAAAACTTCATTTCGTCTGTAATCTCGTCTGTTTCGTTTTCAAATGGCCACCCTGTATATCTATGTATATCAATTTGTATAAAAACACTACCAGGAGTTAAACCAAACCCCATCAAGCAGTATCAAATGCCTTCTATGCAAATTCAGACCTCATACCATTAGCCACCAATTAGGTAAATGACATACAACAAAAAAGACAATAACCGTTTTTCATTTTTTTTTGATACAGAGTTTGAAAGAAAATTGTGATCAAAATGCATTGTATGCAAGCAATGACTCATCGACATGCGCTGCACTTCACTATATTTGCGTGAGGAAAATTAGCAGTATGTCCACTTGGTAATTGAAAAATAACTAGATATTATATATTATCATTAATGTGCCGAATAGTTAAAATAATATGTGAAACTCAATTTCCTAACATGACTAGAAATAGATCGCACAAATACTTGACGTATAATGAATATTGGGAATGGAATCTTTTGACCCTTCAATGAAATCATGATATAAATTTGAAATAAGGTTCGATTTTCCAATAATTCTGACATGTACTTCTTTGCCTTGAACTCCATTGTATGCTCTCATCCGGTGATATCAGTGGAAAATTTGTTAACCGATTTTCGAATAAATATTGGGTAATAATATCTGAAATAATTGTTCAATTCACTTTCATAACATAAATAAAAAATGTTATAGGCATTGGGTTATCAGAAACTCTCAAAATTCGTAAAAACCTGGTTACTATGAAGGTAATATAATAACCTACAATTCTGAGGAAAACAACATTGTTGTCGAAATGGTGAAGAACGCAAACAACAATTCCTTGGATATGATTATTGGTCCTTTTTCTATAGATTTCAATTTTTCAAATGAATTCATCCTTTGGTAGAGATATTAATCAATTATTTCTAATCCTCAATTCAAAAATATATAATTTCGAAAACAAGTTGAAGCATATAATATTTCGCAAAATGAGATAAACACAAAAATATGAAAGATGAAAAGATTACTATGGTGCAATTGTTATAATGAAAGAATCTATTATTTATCTCATATTTATTTTGTTATTCTTCTTAACATCTCGCTTAGCAACGAAGTTATAACATTCCCAAACGAAGATACCAATGACCATTTTATTGAAGTGTATTTCACTTGTTCCGTAATTAAAAACTATTAAACTTACAATATTTCCTTCGATTCGACATTATCATTAATTCAAGTTTACGTCAGTTATCATATCATAAATCGAATGATATTCTTAAGGTCATTTCATATTATTCTTGTATCAGCATGAAAATACGATTTCAAATTATGGTTTTTTAAAATAAACAGGGGTACCACTTCTTCAATTGCATGTACGATGTGGTTCTTTCAGTTGATAAGTAATATAATAAATATATTCCTTGGGTTCTGTATCAAACTATGTACAATTATTTTTGCAATAAAATACTTACATCTATTCCAATGAACGTAGGTCTTATATATAAACTAGCCCCTTCTTGGTGAGGTACCCATTCCTGATCAACTTGTACCAACCTCCTAACACATTTAATGAGCTCTTCTCCATAGAAGGTAGGTAAACCTGAACTCAAGGCCGAAGAATTCATTCTGTCCATGTTAAGGTCTGGTCTGAATAATCTTATTTTTCCATCTACTCCTCTGTAAGCTTTCATTCCCTCGAATAACTAGAAAGTATAAAATATATGTTTTTTTTTCTGCTCATATTCTTAACCTTCGTTATTGTTAGTGGAAACTATTTATATTATTATTAAATTATAATGACAGTCGATTTATATGCACCACAAATTATATGTTTATATATATGCCTACCAGAAATCCAGATCATTGAATATTCTAAAAAGCACGATTCGGAAATTAATTTTGAAGGCTAAACATACTTAAACACTTCTCCAACGATTGTCGTTGTTCTTAAATTTGTTGAAGTCACCTCCACCACCTCTCCAAGAATATGATTTCACTCTCCACTCTCCAACCAGAGGGTTAAAGTGCAAACCAACCTGGATAGGATAGTTCAATGGTACTATTCTATCCAGGTCGGCATGCAGCTGGTTAGAGGTGAGGGAAGGCATACGGTCAAATTTTAGTTAGCAGAAAACACAATACAATATAAAAAGAGCTGATCCAAGAGCCGATTCTTGTAGTGCCACAATTGTAACCTTCTCATCTTGAGACAGAAATCCAAGAGAACAAGTCCCCTCCAATTGTCATATGCTCAAGCTTATGAGTGATACGAAGGAGGGGAACTCTGTCGAAAGCCTAAGCCAAAGTCTAAATATATCAACTCAATCGGAATACGAACATCTACCAGCTTGATCCAGTCATTCACCACCATGGGAAGATTGATGTGAGTTGAGCAATCCGAAATAAAAACAATATGTTGTACAAAGCAACCTCAAAAATACAATCTGCAATGTGCAATCTGAACAGGGTTCTACTCATTTGCTCTAAGACTTCTCCATCAAAAAACTCGAAACTAAAGATTCACAGAACAATATAGGCTGACTTTTTCCAAAATGTGTTTTGAAACTTTTATGATTTAGTTCATTCTTGGATTCACTATAGATTCCAAACTACATCATCAGCTCATCGATCTGTCATTAATGTCTAAGAGAACATTTTGTTCGAGGAAAACAATGATATTTGAATTTTATTTTTCCAAACATTAATTTATTGATAAATGTTCATCTATTCAAAAACTCACCTCCACGGCATAATGAAGAACTTTGGCAGCTGGATGGAGTGATATATTCTCGAAAGGTATTATAACTGGTTTTTGCCATCCTCCTAATCGTTCATGATAAAATATTTTGAGCATGTGGTCTGTAAATATTTGTCCAAATTTCAATTCACTTACATCTGGTTTGAGCCTCAGTTGATCTGGTTCTGCTAATTTGGTTGTGAGTTCACTGTACTGCAACGAAAATATAATATTCAATCTCACATATAGATTTTGAAACTAGACCACTTGTCTATGGCTGGCCGATATAAAGTGAATAATTTTCTTCAATGTGGTACATTCTATGATCAGTTCAAATATTGTGCTCCAAAAACATACAGATATATAGGGGATGTTGCACATCAATCAGTCCAACCAGATATTTCCGAAAGTATCAGTTATTTTTGAAAAAGGATAGCATTATTTGGATGGAAATATTTTCTGATCATCTGCTACCTCAAAAATTTTAAATGGCAATTATTAAGGGTCTAGTGACACATAATTTTGGAGATTTGGCTATTCTATTTATAAATATGATTTTCTGTTTGGTTTTCATTTGGATATTAAGGCACATTGGAAATGTTGGTAAAAAGCATTACATGATGATTTTTATTTTCCTTATTATTCTTAGAGTTTTTATGATTCTAATAATGGGAACAGCTTATCATTCCACAAAAATTAGCAAAATCTCATTTTAGTCGGTTTGGTTATTCTTCTTTTATGGTTCTGGTTAAGCGATCAACATAAGGTTGTCCACGAGGCTTCGAAATATCATTTAACATCCAAATAAAATCTGTCATCCCCATCAAGTTCGCAGTTTTTGAATTGACAAAATTTTGAACTGCTACATTCACGAAACCCCTAGTTGAATTTTGCCCATTATTAAGCTCAACCGTGGTATTTGAGATCCAAACCTACCCCGATAATTAAAAATTTTTCGGTACATTCGAGAGTTATCGTGTATACAGCCGGGTGGACAGAATCGAATTCAAGGACAGATTTGTCTTCAGTGAGTCGAACACAAAGTGACACAAAATTTATCGATTTGTCGAAATGAAGCGCCCAAAATAACGCCAATTGAAAGATTTCGTCTACCTCTGCCATTTAACATTTTCGAGGGAGTTGTCAGCTCACTTGAGAGAATGATCATACACCTTTGAATATACAATTAGTTTTCACCATAGGCCACCCTGGACGGATACTTACTGACAAAATATTCTTTGAATTCATAAATAAAACTTTGTTGAATTAAAACAAAAAAGAGTATTTTTCGAGACAGCTGTCTAGTCCATGCATTTCAATTGTCTAGACCTAATTTTTTCCATGATAGATATTCTTGAATGAATCTTCTAGGTATTCCTGAGTATATGTAATTCTAAATCGTCATTCAATTGCCATTATAGTCAATAGTGTTGAATAAGATTAAAGCGATTCAATGTAAATAGTTTCATGATACCCACTGAAGTCAATAACATCACCTTATTCCATAAGCGAAACAAGAAACATGTTTTCGTTGAAAATTTCAAGAGAAAATTATAGTTATATAGAGTTGAAGCTAATAATTAAAAAAAGACGATACTGACAATGATTACAAGTCCGTTAAAAATACTAACTTGTTATAGGTAGATGTAAAAAATTGATTATCAATATCTTTACTCCATCCTGAACGAGACATTGTGTTATTTCTCATTTTACTTTCAATAATTAATAATTCAATTGCTGTTTGTTTTCTAAATATACAAAAAATGTAGCCGAAAATTTCCGAAATTGTGTCTTGTACGGATAACTCCATGATACCGTAACAACTCGTGATTCCTATCGATATAATAAGTAGGCAATGACTTGCTAATTGAATAGATAATATTATTTTGAAAATAATGAAGTAAATTCTTCCCTGCAAATTAGTTCAAAAGTGCATAACTTATCAATGGAACTTAAAAATACCTAAATATTTACATGATTGAATAAATTATCGCAAAACAATAATTATAACTTCAATTGCAAAATTTTCATATTTAATAAACTTAATAAACCGTTTTCATTTCTAGCAGCAATTGAAATATTCAATATTATAAAGTGCATCATAACTATATTCAGTAACTTTCATTCGACCTATTTTATGTCAAAATATCTATAAACTATATAATTTTCTCTCTCTCACCCTGAATGTCTCCTGGGAATCTGGCTCGTCATTTCTGTATTCATCCAATCCATAAACTTCCTGAACCTTCAAATGGCATGTCCGTACCATTTGTTTCAATTTATGCTGATGTCTTAACACCCATCTGCAGAAACACTGCGAACAATATTCATCAATCAAAACAAAAAATCGACAAAATACTGAGATACAATCTACAACCCAGAAATCTCTGAAGATGCCTACTGCAGTTGCAGGCGAAATACCAAATGTGAATCATTCGGTAGAAAGCCCAGAAAGTTTCACACCTCTTGGAACATTGTGTAAATTTATTCTTCTTCACAAGTTTGTGCAGTGAAGTGATAATTATCGAAGTTTTATAAATTATAATAGAGGAAAAGGCAATAGTACCAGTGTCGTAACCAAGATGGTGCATGCACCGGGGTTCTCAAGCTAAGAAGGCCTTCAGACTCTGACCATTTGTTTCTGATGTAAACAAACCGGTTGATTTATAATTTTCAATAAAAACCTTTGGAATCGGTTAGGGAAAAAAGTTTTCAAACTCTAACCCTGAAATTTTTAGTTCACTTCTAGGAATGTATAGAATCCAAAAATCAAATGAAAAAATCCGTCCATCTGCCTTCCAGAATTTCGTGGAATCTATCAATGCTGTTTACATGAGATTTCCTCAAAAAGACAGATGTTATATGGCATTAATTATCTTAGCAGGCGAAAATGATCCATGAATTTTGGAGGCAAAAAACAACAAGGAATCAAATTTTGAGAAACAAATTTCTCCGAAAATTGTCTGTACAAAATAAGGATTTTCAAAATACATATTTTCAGTATTCACTAAATATATCTTTGTTTATCGCAAAGTCCTAATCGGAATAGAAGTTTAAGTTTTGCTATTTCAATGAAATTAGGTAGGAAATCGTTTATACCGCATTCATCCCTTCTAGCTCAAAAACAAGATCCATGAATTTTTCAAGGAAAAATATTATAAAAAAAAATTCAAAAATTCATTTTCCAGAAAATTAACTACACAATCATGGAATATGGATATTATACACTAGGGGAATAAATTGAAGGATCAAAATAAAATTCGAAATTTTGAGCGGTTTTTCAAATGGCTGTATTTTCGATAACAACGGTCGTATCTCAATTTGAAAAAAGCTTTTTGAAGCTCGAAGTTTATAGGTTAGAGATCTCATGATGAAAAAATTTTTCAAGCAATGTTACTGTGCTCAATCCTAATGAATACTAAATGTCTAAAATTTCTGCGAAATTTTTTCAGTTTTTATTTTTGACCTACAGACTTGGAAATTTTTTTTCAACTTAACCATTATATGGATGAGATAACTTGTTCATTCAGCTTCAATATCCTTCTTTCAAAATTTCGATATGAGCATTTCTCTTTGAAATATCAAACTTTGAATTGAAAAGAACTTTTTTGTCTTTAACCATCAATGTCACCAATCAATGTTTACACAGAAAAAAAAAAGATGTTTTGAAATCTTGAATGAATTCTCTACAAGAAGTAGCTATGGTATTCTCGGAAAAAAAATGTCTTCGTTCTGTACATTTATTTGAAAAGTTGATGAAAAAAGAGCTTTTGAAGAATTTTTGGATAATCTAGTTCAGCCATTTGAAAAACCGCTAAAAATTTCATTTCGATCCTTCAATTTATTTCACTAGTATTTATTGATTCAATTTCAATGCTTGCAAAATGTTTTCACGAAATGGTTTTTTTTTTCGCGAAATGATTTCAAACAAAAATCTAATAACCTAAAAATCAAAAAACCTTTCTCCAAAACTTGGCGACACATTATCTTAAACAATTTATGACACGCCATTAACAGCAGCCACCCTATTATCAAGTTTCTATTGACTCAACAATATATCCAACATTCACGAATGAAAAGAAAAAAGGCACACCGACACAAATATGATAAGGACGATGCCTATCGTGTATCATTGCTATGTTTGGTCAGGAGAAAGAAACTTGTTAGGGATAAAGTCACGATTGACGAAAAGAACTGTCAACATGACCTTGAATTTCCATCTGATTGTAACCACTAAACAATTTGTAAATTTAGTCGAAAAGATTCTAGATATTATTTTGTGATTTTAGTCCGAACGTCTCTTTGTACACTTTAAGATTGATTATAATTCGTTCAAATTCCTTTTTTTTGGTGATACGTTTTGTTTTTTTTCATCAATGATTTTTTCTGCTAGATTTTAATCAAGCAGGTTATAATCTCGTGATTTGTCAATATTTTCCTAGAGGAGGAGGGACAAAAAAATTTGCGGTGTTGTGAACGAACTTGAGCGAACATTAGAAGTTAGGAATATTACAATAGTTTCAGCTTTCGTCGGAAGGAAGTCCTTCTGAAAATTCTCACAAAATTTGAGTTTCGACTCTTGTTGAATGTTGAATGTTGAATACAATCATCAGGCCATGTCGGGGGTGTATAGGACAGAAAATAAGCCACATGCGCTCATTTCCTTTTCGAATATGGTATTGTTATAGATCATATATATTTTTGAGGATTGTAAGTGAACTAATCAATAAATTGAGAATTGAAATTGAATAACTGAATACATTACTTTTTATCGTATTGTTTCGGCGTAGTATACGAATGACCCGAGTTTAACTCTCTGATGTATATTCATCATCAAATATATTTTGATTGATATTTCCTAAAGCCACAGTCGCACAGTGAACTTTTATTTTTCCGAAATTTTTACTCAATCCTCAGACTAAGGTGCTTATCTCCTCCGAAATTCTTTATAATTTATAATGATATAATACTATAAGCTCACTTAATTTTTACTAATTCAGAATATTAAACTGTTTTATATGTTACATACAAACATTCGATTTCTCGAATATCTAAAAAAAGAAACATTGTAAATTATGCATTGTTTACCTGAGAAATATATCATTGATAATTCAACGAATATAAGTATTAACTAATATTGAACTAATTATCATGATTCACTGAAATGTACCTAGTGCTAAACACGTGTTTCACTGTTAGTCATACTCGTGAAGTTGTAGGTTCGAATCCTTTCGAACCGAAAAAATATCAGAAAAGGATTTTTTTTTTGAGTGAAAATAAACAAACAACCACCACTTTCTATCTGGTGTAGATACATGTTATTGATTTTAGAAAAATTTGGGTTATTGCCGATCCACAGCGATATATCTTTCTGTTATTTTGGAATTTGGAGCCAAAAATGGACAAAGAGATGAGAATTTAGATTTTCTTGAAGATCGATTTTCAATTCAAGATCAGATTCTTTGAGCACACCTCATATAAACCTAGTTCTGTTGTCTCCAAGGGCGCAATTTGCATATGAATGAACGAGCGCGCTCGTTTAATTCGATCATATCTGTTGTCATCTAAATATAAAGTTTTATTTTTCTTGAATTTCGTATTGTTTCGATGTTGCTATCACTTGTCACGGAAATATGGGAATATTTTCTCAATATTCTTCTTGAATATCCTCAATTCTTGATGATTTGATCTGCTTAATATATTTCAGGAAGCTTTATTTTTTATCTACATTTCTTTGGTTCTGTTTACGCGATCAATATTAAATTTTGCATGACACAATCGAATTTGAGGATGGAAACGTCATCAGCGAGTCGAATCTTATCGTTTGAGACCATTCCAAGCTCAATATTCGAAAATTGCAGTCATCGTGACGAAAGGATAAAGTAATATGTTCAAGGAACGAGCGCTCAAAGATCAAGAAAGTACACCTGCGCCAAATATCATTTGTATCATAATGCAAATACAATATTTCACAATGAGAATTCCCTGAATTAGTTTCGCATTTATTTATTCTTCAAATTCTGTTTTTCGAGATATATGGCCTTTTCTGAATGAAAACTTAATTTGAATTATTGTTTTTCTATCCTTAAAAACACATTAGCTTCTTCATCTAGAGAAATTGTGTACATGGACACATTTTAATAATTCACGTATTCAAATGTGTAATAATGTAATATTCAAGCAATGAAGGCACTATGATTAAATAAGTTACTAATCAATGAAAGCTTGGGTCATATTCAAGAAGATTTCTTTTGCAAATTTGAATAAAAAAATTCAATAAACAAAGTAAGTATCATAAACTGCATAGTTTCTGTGTTCCTATAAATATTCAATAGAAAAAATCACAGGAATACCGTTGCACAAAACAAAGCCTTGCTTGCCAAAAGTGACGAAAATGGAAACAAGAATTATTTGTGTGAATTACTTTGTATCATCTGTACTCAAATTAAGTATTCCACGAATCTCCATTAGTTTAGCATGTTCGCAAAGAACTCAAAAATTGTCTATAACCTACCATTTGGAATTTCTCAATCCTTGTCATTTCAATTTTCAAAAATCCAAAGTCTTTGTTTTTACATTAACTCACATACGCGCACAATTACTGAAAACCGATTCAAAAAGTTCAATTTTCATCATGAAATTTTTCCAGGAAATGAGTAAACCTTTGTCATTGTTAAACAAGTGAGTACTTTCGTTTGAAATCGCTTCTCATATTTTATCAATGTTATCATATTTTCTGATTTATTTTTACTCCCGGACTTTCCCAGAACGTTGATTGTTAGGATTAATATATATTTGTTCAATATAAATGTACCTAATTTTTTTACAAATTAACTCAACTGTATCACAGTAGAATCGGAAAAAAGTTGAAAGTATGAAAACGTTCATTCAGAGATTAGTTCATAATTCCTGAATGAATGATGTTTCTAATTTACTCTAACAGTCATGCGAAATTCCTTTCTGTATTACATCCCGATAAAATATTCACATGAAATAAAATCATTCCTCCTTGACGCAGAAACTGTCAAAAAAATGACAAAAATATCATTCGCCTACGTCGATATTCAATTGTATCAACTTCACTATTATAGTTTTATTTATTAATGTATATTTAATTGAGAAATAAGATGTGCCCATTTCTGATGTTATATTATTCTTACATACCCTTCTTGATGAAAGTCCAGCCATTTAAAAGTCTTTGTTCAAAACACCTCACTGGAAAGTCGATATGTCCTATAAGTTCCTTAATAAATTAAAGCACTGGCACTCAACACCTTATGATCAATGCGTTCCGTCTAGCTAATAATTTTTCACAAAGTTTTATGGGTTCACTCGAAGTTGTGTATAGTTCAATTAATTCATGTATAATAGGCTATCTAGTTTATGGCATGTTAATTTATGAAACAGAAATATTTTGAAAGAGAATAAAATGAAAACAAATCCAACTGACGCAACTCCGTTTGAATCCAAACTAAGATGCCCAATTAATTTTTTTGTGATACGATATCAGTTTGCTTAACCGCCCTAGAACACATTATTCGATGTCTCAACACTGATGCCGATAAGAAGATCATGACCTTTTGACAAGAGCTACGTTGCTACTTTCTGCACAGATATATGCTAAGAGCCTACTTTTTTGATATAAACTCAACCATTTTATGAAGAATATTTCGAATTTACATAAAATTTGGGTTTTATATTCCAACATGGTAATTTCATGGAATTTATTAAGGATCCCTATTGTTTTTTCCGAGAGCAGGGGCTGATTCAGTAAATTTAAATGAGTTTGGGGACCTTTAATTCCTTATAACTCCTATTTAATTTATGAGAAAGTTACCACGCCGATTATATCTAGATATACCTAATGAACATTGATATCATTACACGGTTGAAATCATAGAAATTCAATAGGACACTCAATTAAAAGAGAATACCTACCAGATTCATTTATTTTATTTATTTCATGGGATGGGTTATGAACAATGTCATATTCAGATTCTTCTATTTTTTATGCTTCACTTAAACAAATGTTTTTGCATAGGTTTATCTACCTTCGGTAGCGATAAAACAAGTAAAGGATAACATAATACAAAATCCGGAAATCATCGAGTAATCGTAGAATATTTTTTTTTCTTTAAGACAGAATACACTGTATAGAAAACGTCGAAAAAATATATATGCATACAATGATAGTGATAAAAAAGCAAATTAGTAACTGAAATAGAAAATTTGATTAAAAAAATATTCAGATTCCTCAAACAAAAAATTAATTGAAGTGTTCGCTGACACTATAAGAATAATTTATCAATATTAATTCCTTAACATCTCTCTTAAATTTGTTGTACTCCAAAACTTTCAGTTTCTTCTGAAGATGATTGAACAATCTGATGCTATAGTACGTTGGCGAGTGCTGAAATTTAGTTGTTCTATGTTTTGGACTACAGAGAATATATTTCTGCCATTCTGCCTTGTATTTTAATCATGATAATCAGAGCATTTTCTCAGTATCTCAGAGTTGTATCTGATATACAACAACCACTTCAGTGTGAAAAAGCAAGGAAACAATCTGTTGAAAATAAAGATGGTCTACAGACTGGTGAAAGGTAATTTTTTTATGTGTCTTGAATGTACAATGACTCGAAGAGGATCGTCCTCATAACAGAACGTTGTAGCTCAGGGAACAGTAGGCAAAAGAATACCTTTATTGAATTGAAAAGTTAGTTTTCAATATTAGATTTAGAATAATATTCATTTTCTCCATTACCTACAATTTTTTCCTAATTTTGTCATCTTCACGAATTTCGTATACATATTTGTTCAGTTTCAATTTTATTTATCTTCGACAAAATATATTGAAGTGAGTCAAGGTTAATTAAATGATCTTCACGTGACAAATGAAATACCTAGTGGAAAATATTCCTTTATCGCAAAACAAGGAAAAGATCTTTTAAATTTATATGTAGAAAAGAAAATGAAAGGTGTAACTTCAAAATGTTGATAAGGTTTACTCAATAAAAGAAAATCGAACTATAATCGAAAGGTTGGAAAAATTTAGTCACTATGTATTTACTTATTATTTATTATGAGTCAATAAACATATTGTTATTCAAAAGTTCGAGTGATTTTATTTATTTGTCCTCAAGAATGATCCTTCGGAAATTTGTTGGTTACGTTGCGAAATGTTTTCTTCTTATCCGTTACGTACTTTATTTTCATAGAGCATTCCATGTAAATATTTTCAGCATCCGAATTGACGACATTAGTAATGGAATGGAAAAGAATCAATACCCAAATGAAATTTCTGTATGAATACTGAAACGAACATCATTTTTGAAGAACACGTTTTACTCGATGATCATTCTTGAAAAAAAAAAGAATTACAGACCTGGAATTTACACGGTGATTTAAAAGTTTTAATGAGTCTGTAACGGTTTTTATAAACAAAATCCGCCCAGCTGTTCTTGTTCAGATTGTAGATTGTTGAATGTTTTTAGAATTTTGGAATAGAGAGTTAGATTTGACCCAATTTGGACCCAATCTGAAATATCTATTCTTTATATTCTTATATTCCTTACATTCAACGAAATTAAAAACTCGGTTAACATGGAAAAACCAGGAATTTTTTTATGATATATTTTTATATATTATCTCTTCTATATTATTGCGTAAAATTCTGAATTAAGAGATAAGATAAGATATTTCTTTCTACGAATCACCAATTTTTATGGATTTTCCACATAATTTCTTTAGACAAAAATCTACATGGAAGAAAGTAAATATATTTAATTTGCGAATGAAAAAAAAATTGGTAACATTTCATTTTTCGCAAAAATATTCATAATATGTATTTTGTGCAAAGCACTGATACCTATATCTTTGAATTATTCGTGAAGAAAAATCTACCAAAAATCATTACAGAAGAGGTAAATTATAATTTCGTGTAATTCGTCGTACAGTGCTGTGCTCTACTCATTTGCTTCGAAAAAAGAAAGGAGATGAAGTGAATGTACAACTTCTTACACCGTACAAAGTTTGGTCATCGCAGGAACGCAAGAGGGGAAATTAATGGGTTACAAAGTTAAAGACTGATACTCGGAAAGCCACGTGGTGGTAATACCTCTCAATAAAAATAAATGAAGAATTTGGTCAAAGGATATAAGCAAGAAGCACATAAATGCTGAATTTGGAGATCCAGTTCAGAATAAACTAATATTGACGCTTCATGAAGAAATATTATTACACCTACTGAAACGAAGCTCACACAATCAAAAACTCTAGTTTTCAGAATTCCTTATTTACTCCCAGTGTGGTCAACATCTACAGTATTACGCCTATAGTTACCAATCAATTCAAAACAACTTCCTCCCGTATTGAATTGCCTAGAACAATCAACATTTGAATTGTTGTTAATTATTAAGAATTCACGTGATTAATTAATGCCTCAGTTAAGGTAACATCGAAGTATTAGGTATGGAAAATTTCTTCTTTGAGTACCTATATCGTTTTATTTTTGTGTTACCAAAAAGCTCTTTGTTGAATATCTTCGAGTCAGTCATGTAAAAATGATGAATTTTTACGTACATTTACGTAGACAAAACGAAAATAACCTTGAATAATATACAATTGTCAGAATTTTAAATGAAGTAGAAAAAAAAATGGAATTAAATTATTCCACCGAATTAAAAAAATTGACTCAAGGTTCCTACTCAACCTGTCGGTCAATTTGATCTTATGATGAAAATCTGAAACACATCACACACGGAAATGATGAGCTACTGCCACGATTTATATATACACACATCGTCAAAAGTCTTGGCCCCCCTCATCAACTCTCAACTTATTGAATGTAACATGAATTTTTTGTGTGTGGAATCTTCACTATCTTATCACTTAAATGAAAACCAGCGAAAAATGATATTAGTTCTGGAGAATAGATACAGGTGTATTCGAAGTTAATAAGTTTTCAGCGAATAACGAGTGTTGTAGAATTGAGAATATTCCTTGGAAAATGCCGGGACATCAAATTTCTTAGTTTGACCGGACAAAAATAGTAGCCCTACATCAAGAAGCTTTGTCGAACCACCAGATTGCGCAACTTTTGAATATTCCATGGACTTCAGTAATGCGCATAATGGCCCTTTGCCTGGAAACAGGCAACGTTGCCCGAAAACCGGTACCTGGTCGATCCAGAGTAACATCTACAAGAGAAGACCATTGTATCACAAATATTACAAAAGAATCGAACTGTATCTGTAACATCCCTTGGAAGTCATTCTTGAGGGCCTATAGACGGTAGTTTCAACCAGTACCATAAGGAGATGGTTGCATTCCTCGAATTTTAGGACAAGAAAACATTTAAGAGTACCTCGACTATCACCTGGAGGTAGAGCTACCCGTCGGCAATGGGCAGAACACCACCAAGACTGGCTTATACCACAATGGCGCAATGTACTTTTTTCGTACGAGTCAGGTTTCGGTTTACAAAGTGCTAGTCGACGAGAAAGGGTTTGGAGAGGTCCAGGCAGATTAAGGCGACTTAATTTCGTCAGGAAAGTTGAGCCCTTTCAAGGCAGTTCAATAATTTGCTGGGGGGGGGGGGGTTTAATGTTCGGTCGCCATACCCCTATTATTATCATTGAACGAACAATGACTGCCATCTACGTAGAGAACATCATTGAACCAATCATTGTTGCTCTGCGCAACGAATTTGGGGATAATTTCATTTATCAGGATGATAACGCCCTACCACACCACACACGAAGGGTTAAAAACATTCTCCAAGACAACAATATCCAGAGAATCACCTGGCCAGCAAACTCACCAGACATGAATCGAATTGAGCATGTATGGGAGAGTAATATCCAATAGCCAAAACTCATTTTCAACTTTTCAGGAATTGAGTTTAGCCCTTCAGTAAGAATGGCACGATATGCCTAAAAATTTCATAAATGACTTGATTCGAAGGATTCCTAGGCGTATTGGGTAGTTAATTGAAAGAAGAGGTGGTAATACGGACTATTGAAGTTGGATTCAGTTATGGAATAACCATAATTAATCAAAAATAAATAATAGATAAATTTAGATTTTTTCTCATTTTTCCTATTTTGTCTCATCATGTATAAAGCCATAGTATGAGGATATACTATAATGAAGCAAAGAGTAACAAACAAAGATTTACTATCAAATATCTTCTATTTTATTCGTATAATCTCTACATTTGATGTTCCATATGCACTGTTAATTTGTTCATGTGATGATATAATGTTACATAGAGAAAATGCCAATATGAAAAGCAAATTTTTATAGGTACAACACACTAAATTATTATTGAGGAAACCATTCGCCTAATTCAGGTGAATTGTGAGGTTCCAATAAATTGTTAGATAATAATCCATCAAGCCACAACTTCATTTCTTTGCAAAACTTTTCAAGTTATCACAATCAACTTTTCTATAGTCAAAACGAAAACTGGATGATCTACTCCAATTCAAAGCAATTTTATCATTGGTTGACAACAACTGGTGATATTCATTCTCAAAATAATTCCTTGCACCTAAAAAAGGATTATTGTTATTGTGTGTTTGTTGTACAGATCTCGGAATTGTCGATTATAAATTGTTGAAAACGGGTCAAATCATCTCTGCTGACGTCTATTGTAATAAACTTCACTGAATACAAGTATCATTCAGAAGGAGCCTTCTGCGATATAGGTATCGTAAGAAAGTGGCAACATCCTTCATCCTGCAAGAGTAATCCAATTTTACATTTTTAAGTTCTTCCTCAAGTACTTCATCGAATGCACTTAAAAAGTAAGATTGATATTATATTCATATATCTCTGCATCCTTAGATTACTAAAAATCCAACACAAAAATCTTTTCAATTCTTAAACTCTTGCATAATGGTATGCAGAAGATATCTAATCTTTTTTCGGTAGAAGATTCGATCCGATATAATCCTTAGGAGGTACACTTTTAATGATAATTTAATTGACGCTATATTTTTTTTAAACGACCTAACGAATCACCCTCTAAAGTTTCGTTCCAGGAAACACCCTGTATACAGATGTTCCTAAATTGGAGGTACAAACGAAAATGAGAGATTTCTTGGATCATTTAAAAAAAAAGTCCTGTAAACTTGGTCCGCAAACGCTTTCTGTTCGAGATACAGGGTGTTTCTTGTAATCTTACTTTTTTGTAGGATTATACCAGTTTATCTTTATGAGTCTTCGCTACAGACATAGTGCAAGGAATTACTTATACTATGCTACAGATTAGGTAAATAAGTACCAAAACTTATTATTCATTTATTGAACATAGCTTACTAACTGGATCTTTATAATAATTTGGATTGCCAGAGAATTGTTGAAATTTTTTCTAGAAATCGGTAGTAGATACGACAAAACTACAAGACACCAAAAAGTGTAGTACTGGATCGAAGTTTCTCTTTACATTTTTCTAAGCTACCGGTGGTCCACCAAAAAAAGTCTGGGGGAAAGAAGCAAGAAGCAGGCACTGTTCCAGAACAAATATCACTCCGTAGATTTCCTTTCAAAATTAGCATAGCACATGATGAAAACTTAAAATTGGAATATCTACCAAAATTCAAGTTGAATATAATTCGAGGAGAAGGTGTTTAGAGAAAAAACTTGAAAAAAAGATAAACTTTAATACTCTGTATCTCGAAACCAAAGCGTTTGCGGGCGCATGTTTATAGGATTTTTTTCTTAAAATGATCCGAGAAATCTGTCACACAGGATTTACTCTAATTATGTTACATTAGAAAATAGTAAAAATCAATAAAGTGCGTTGATTCTTGAGAACGTTCAACACAAGTTAATATGTTTTCATTGTGGTCATATTTTTCGGCATTTTGTCTAAAGTATTTCTAAATTCTAAAGATCGATTAAGCAATTTACACTAATATCTCCAATCTCCGTCATAATGATTGCTTAACTTTGATCAGAATCGATGTATTTGTTATTGATTTGGGAGAAATTATACAATATATAGACGTCGAATGAAGCAGTACACACCATTTTTAAATTTTGATTAGCAACTTACTGAAATCTGTTTACATATATGGAAAATATATTTCAGGTCATCTCATTCTAGGACCAAAACTGATTGTATCAAAGAGATTTTCATGTTTTTATTAGGAAGGGTTTAAGAAAATAAAATAATTTGGTAGTGACGAAAACTTTGACGATTCGGTTGGATATCAGATATCATATAATCATGTCATATCATATTCGGTTGGATATCATATCATATATTAGGCAATAAATAATATGTTTCGCCCATAATTTCGGTAGGCAATTGATAGAATGAATTTCGACAACATTCAGAATACCTACTTCTTTCTATTTATAGAGTCATTGACATTTTCAGCATCAAGAAAAATAACAGAATGGACGAGTGAACTCCTGAAATATGTAACAACTGAAAAATGGAATTTTTAGATATTACTAAATAATATAACTCTGATTTTAGAATAATAATTTTTCTGATATTATGCATATACCTACACCCACCGGAACGCAAAATACGCGGATAGAGAAACATGAGTTGCCTATAGGTAAAAACAGACCTACCTAGTGAAATAGAATTCTGTAATATTAATGATGAAATAGAATTCTGTAATATTAATGAAATAGAATTCTGTAATATTAATGATGAAATAGAATTCTGTAATATTAATGATGAAATAGAATTCTGTAATATTAATGATCAAATAGAATTCTGTAATATTAATAATATTATATTATGAATAAATCTCGATTTGTTAGATCTGGCATTAATTATACTGCAAAAAAATGTGTTCATCATCCCAAAGAACTCATCAAGCTCATAAAATTGAGAAATGGAAAGATTGCATTTACAAATCGTCCAAGATGAAACAGCATTCTTTTTAAATTATGTCTGTATAGAATTCTACAACATACAACATACAGAACTAGTTCTGGTGCCATCTATTGTCGAGTTTCTGCAATTTTGGAACTGTCAGTAATGGACAATAACCTAAAAAAAAATGAAAACAAACCAGCAAGAATTTGAAATCAAATAAGAATCTTAAGAGTATATATTCAATTTTTTGAAATCATAATCGTATAACACGCACACTACTTCAAATAGGATATCATTTTAATATTAATCATGAATTTCTTACGTAACATCAGGGGTTCCCACAAAATAGTAAGTATATTACTTGAAGATTACCCAATATTTTGTAATATTAAAATTTGAGGTGAGCAACATAAGGTCTTTTTCTTCCGAGATGAACAATGAACTAGTCAATTCACCCAAGTTTCCTGGATTAGTTATTGCCAAACCGAAGAGAAGGCCAGATGAAACTATTGAAGAGAAGAAAGCACGGTAAAAAAGAACTCTAGTACATAGTAATAAGCTACGGCTAAGGATACTCTAGAATATTATTTTCGCTTTGATATGCATCGAAAATCATGGTACCTAGTTTGCATAATATTTATCAACCTACTTTTCATTTTAGGCTTTTATATCAATCTAGAAAGAGGGGTATGTTAGAGAACGATCTGCTCTTGAGTACCTTCGCATCTAAGTATCTAAAAGAATTCAACTCTGAACAAATCATTGAATATGACAGGTTAGACAACTTTTTCAGTAATCGTTTATAACATTCTATCATTTATTGTCCGGATAAACATTTCCTTTCAGAATGATAAATGAACCTTCCAATGATTGGGATCTGTATAATTGGGCTCTTGGTGTGAAGCCAACCCCGAAAGATTATGACACTGATGTTTTTCAACTATTCAAGGAACATGTTAAAAATACAAAAAGGGAAACAAGATTCAGGCAACCTGATCTTTATTAAATCAATGAAACCATAGTGATATTTCCATAGAATTATATGAATAGATCTTGTTGGAGAGTTTATTAAATTTGTTTCATTCACAAATTATCTTTCAGTGTTTATGTTAGATCTTAATTAGAGGAAAATTATTTGTTACATTTTGATCAATTCACTTCGCAGTAATCTGAATTAAATGGCTTGAGGATACAATGATAAAGCTTCTAAGTACACATCTGAAGATTAATTTTAACAAGCTCCTCAAATCAGAGTGATTCCACAAAAACTTTCAGATTTTTCATCAACATTTCATTATGGGAACAGTTATATAACTTGTTTTTTTATGATTAATTTAAAATTGCATTGCTAGGGAATGTTCCAATTATTACTCAATTTTTGTGAAATGCAGTATCTTTTAAGGGCAGGGAGTATGAAAATTATTCAATAGTTCAAAATGCCTTTCATTCAATATCATTTAGTGTCTTCAAATGGTATTTCAATGTAGACTTGACTAGTCTCATGTTACATCAAGTATGCTGTTATCCTGAAGGTTGAAAAATCAACATTGGCATTGTAACAGTGAAATTGAGCTTGCAGATATAATTTCCGCCGCGTCTTACATTATTAATTACCCAATAATGCAAACCAGACTCAGGCAGCTGTCTGCATTCATCTATTTCTGAATATCACTCGTCTTGCAGACAGAAATAACCATGCTCTGGACTCCACAGTGCTGTTGTGCCTTTTTGTTTTGGATGTTTAATGAGCAGGAACAGTAGCCGCATATCTCGACGCTTTAAAAATACATTGTGTAAAATTAGCCCACATATAATAAGGTATTAAACATCAAATGGTCGTTTAACGAGAATTCAAAATGATTTTGAGATCAGCGCTAATAATTCAACTGCGCGAATTGAAGATTTTAATCTAGTGAGTCAGCGTTCAAGTTCAGGTTTATTAACGTCATAATGGAACTCAACATAAACTATATTACGGATGTGGAAAGGCAGTATACAAATAATCATAGTTTTCTAGAAACATTTTGGAATTGGAGAGAATTTTTCTCTGGCGGTTTTGAGAATGCACAAAAACTGTAAGAATAGAACGCATATGTCAAAATATTTTAATAGCTTAATTCATTAAATTCATAATTCCGTGCTATATTGCAATGTCAACAACAATTCAAGAATTAAAACGTAAAATATGATATATTCACTCAATTTATTATACATCTTCGAAGAAGGACTCTTTATTCTAAAGAATTCAATTACGCCAACGACTAATCCAATCAACAGAACATTTTTAAAGGTATTTTCAGGACATCATTACGCGTCCTTCATTTCTTTTATGCACTGACAAGTTTTGGATACAGAGGTAATATAATATGTGTTTTGGAAAGGGAAGAAAGTCAGTCGTAGAAATACTGTAGTTATTCGAAAAAATGCTGCGGTTTTGGTCAGAAATTCAGAGAGAAATTCATTGACTGTTAGTTTTTATTCCATAATGGTCTTTCTTGACGAATCATGTAAAATTTTCAGCATTTCGCATTTTTGCAATTCTAAGAATCACAAAACACCTTCAACATGAACTGACAAAATTAAATACTTGCAAAGTAAATCCATAATAACTCCGAGTGAGTAGAAAAAAATTGTTCGAAATATTTGAAGTTCAAATTGTCGGTATACAGGGTGAGAACTATTTAGCGGGGCACTACAAGGATATCGAAAACCGTTAGAAAGACAGGGTGGATTAAATTACAAAAAAAGTTGCGTTATTTAGGGATTAGTATATTGGTGTGAACAGATCCGAATTATCGCAGATATTTCGGATCTAATCACACCAACACAGTCATCCCTAAATAACGTAACTTTTTTGTT